>NC_091206.1:20681679-20859179 GCF_040958095.1 Procambarus clarkii
ATATATATATATATACATATATATATATATATATATATATATATATACATATATATATATATATATATATACATATATATATATATATATATATATATATATATATATATATATATATATATATATATATATATATATATATATATATATATATATATACTGTAGTTGACAAATGGAATGCATTAGGAAATGAGGTGGTGGACGCAGACTCCATACAGTGTAGATATGATATAGAGCTCAGTAGGCTCAGGAACGTGTACATCAGTTGGATGGCAGTTGAGAGGCAGGACCAAAGAGCCAGAGCTCGACCCCTGCAAGCACAATTAGGTGAGCACATATGTACTATATTAGGCCTCATGATAACCCTCTTGATGAACCCTCATGATGAAATTATCATCATTCTCTTTTCATTTATTTTTTTCCTTTTTTCAATTCAATTTATGCTTTTGATCTCAATTAGTATTAAATTTTAGTTCAAGTTTTCCCCCACACCTTGCCCAAAACGCTGTGCGTATTTGTGACTTTAGGCATTATATGTACTAGCTCTATCTATTAATCTGACATTATGTTCGTAACTCATTTTCAATGTATCTTTACCTGAATAAACATCTTATCTCTTAAAATTTTGCTATGATGCTTCCAGGCCATGTTTGCCCATCAGCTCCCTCCAGATGTTGTTTTGCAGTTCCTCTCATTCCTTCAATATGCCTTGAGTTAACATAATAACTAAATTAGCATAATAAGGTAAGATGTTGATAATTAGATACAGTTTTATGTTGGAGTTACATTTCTAGATGGTAAAGTACTAGGTGATACTATGGCAAGAAAATTAGAGACTTCATTGCTTTAATTTTGAACAAAGAATAGGTTGAACAATGTTTTACTTCATTAAGGAGTTCCATATATTGGGGTTCTTTATTTGTATGGTGTGTTTGCATAGGCTTAGTCTGGCTCTTGGAAAATCAGAAATATTTATGGTGTAATGTTTATAAATTCTATTATATCCATTATATACAAAATGCATACAAATCATAACATAGAACAAAAGGGCATGTAAGGAATTTGGGTGAACATGTACTCATGTCGGAAGACCATACCTTTAAAGAACACAATAAAGTAGCCGTTACAACTGCAAGAAAAATGACTGGTTGGATAACAAGAACCTTTCACACTAGAGATGCTATACCGATGATGATACTTTTCAAGATGCAAGTACTCTCTAGAGTAGAATACTGTTGCACAATGACAGCCCATCTCAAAGCTGGGGAAATTGCTGACCTGGAGAGCATACAGAGATCCTTTACTGCTAAAATCCACTCAGTGAAACATCTAAACTATTGGGACCGAATAAAATGCCTAAATCTGTATTCTCTTGAGCGCAGGCGGGAGAGATATATAATAATTTACATGTGGAAAATAGTAGAGGGGCTGGTCCCAAACCTGCACACAGAAATAACACCACATGAGACCAGAAGGCATGGCAGGATGTGCAGAATACACTCGTTGAAAAGCAGAGGTGAAAAGCAGAACTCTATCAACACCAGGGGCCGAGACTGTTCAACACGCTTCCACTACACATAAGGGGCATAACTGGCCGACCCCTCACAGCGTTCAAGAGAGAACTGGATAAGCACCTCCAAAGGATACCTGATCAACCAGGCTGTGATTCATACATCAGGCTGCAAGCAACTGAGTCTAACAGCCTGGTTGACCTGTCCAGCAACCAGGAGGCCTGGTCAAGGACCGGGCCATGGGGATACTAAGCCCCAAAACCATCTCAAGGTAACCTCAAGGTATCTAGGAAGAGTTTCAAAACAGGATTAGTATTGAGGAAAAAGGTTTTGAATGTGTAATGAGAATGAATGAAGTGAGTGGATGTTTAAAGATTTAAACAGAGTGGCTATGTGTTGTCTGACAACAGAATTCATTATCATCGAGATAGCTGATTATTGCTGGGTATGATGAGTTTGAGGTAGTTTGCATCTAGTTAACAACCATTGATCCTTAATTTCTTTGAACATGCAAACTTACCATATTTCTGTCCTGCCCTTTAAAACTGAATACTTCACAAAATTAGTAAAGATAAGAACAATAACAATGATAACACCTTTACCTTATCTGACCTCAGAAGTCCACTGTTTTCCGATGAATCAGAATTTGAGCTCATGTTGGATGATCTATTTCCTCTGTTTCTTGAGGTGAGAACAGTGAAGTGATCCTCAGATGGGTCAACCCCTAACTGATCCTCCTCTTCATCCTCGAGATCTACTTCAGCATCCAGTGAACCATCCTCCATACCCTGAGAGTAGTCAAGCACTCTGCTACTACTACTACTACTACCAATATTAAACAACTAAAACTTTAAACAGTGACTCCAGTTAAAGCAGTGATTTTGTTACTTATTTTGAAAATCATTGCACTTATTACAGAAAATTTTATGGTGTGCAGTACATGGGGATTGAAAGATAAGTGTATTATTGTGACAGATTTCTTGCAAATATCATTAAATGAGTAGTAAAGAACTACCTCTCCCGCCATGCTTTTATACAATGTTTATTATTAAAATGATCATTATTATTATTAATATTACAAACATATAAGCACCAAAAACACACATTAAATTAAAGGGGAGAAAATGCTGGTGATGTGGTTAATCCTGGATCATTAATACTTGATAATGTCCAAGGATGCCTTAAGCATCATTATTGTAAACTGTTCTCTTAATGTGGGAGACTGGTGTTAATTTGTGCAACCATGGTTTCACGATTTTCACATTTCGGTTGCAAAAACTTTGAACTATATATTTAGCACTGCATTTTATATATTTCAGCAGTCAATAAAGTAGTTTTGTTTATCATGATATAAGAGTCTCCTACTTATTATTAACATTAACTAGAGTCTTTCACCAACAGAAAATGCACAAGCAAAATAAATCAAGCTAACACACACAAACAAAAATTTAATAATTAGCAAAATAAAATTTGGTACTAAAAATGCAAATACAGAGCCATGACATAAGTGATGACTGATATAAGGAAGTCTGAAAAGTAAAATGGCATCCACGTAAGCTAGCAAAGCACTGAAATTTCTTATACTTTCATAGGGGAGGTAGGAAAATGCCTACTGGTGACCTTAATACAAAAACAAACTAAAATATTATGAAGGTAAACATGAAATCTTACCTGTAATGTAACATCCTCCTCTTCCTCATCTACAGTGTTGGCTACCCTACGCCGGGCATCCTGCAGATATTCCAGGATTTCATATTTAGATGCACCTTCAAACATGGACTTTCCTGGAGAAGGTGATTTATGCGGTGAACTGCCGAGAGCTGGATTGTTGTGGCCAGTAAATGTGGATGTGCGAGATGGAGAATGAGAGAAGAGCTCCTCATAAATATGATCAGTGATCTGTTCATAGGGGTTTTCATCTCTGGCCATACCATTTAGAAAGGAAGCTCGGTGCACTCGTCCACTTAATATACGTGTGCTATTTCCTGTCGTACTTTCATTTGTCTCTGGACTTAAAGAACGGTTTCTATTCCGTCTCCTTGGAGCTACAGGAGGAGATGATGATGATGAAGTATTGGCAGAGGCCCTGGTTGTAAAGGCATTCACAATGGATGGTCTGGCATGGGCAGCACCTCGTCCACGTATTGTTGCTGTGCGAGTCTCCTCATCAGCACCAAATACAGGAACACATCCTAATGGTGATAACACTTCCCGAAGGCATTCTGTTGAGCATGGCATGTCTGAGGTCGTTGCAGGAAGAGCCAGAGAGGGACTGTTCTTTTTGGGTGGGTTTACAGTAAATGTGTTTGCCTTGAAGCTGCTGAAGGTTGGACTCTGAGGTGAGGGTAAATCATCAGAACTATGATTTATAACAGCCACATGATGTCTTTCTTCCAGGACTGGCAGAGATGATGTTGGTATTGGAGGAGGAGGTGACGGTGACGGTGACTCTGGGGGAGGATTGAGTGGTAAAGGAGGAGGAGATGGCAGTGGTCGCTGAGGTGGTGAAATTTTAGGAGGTGCTACACTCAGAGATACAGGTCTTGAGGTAGGTGGTGGTGGTGGTGGAACATTTGGCCTTGTGGGACTGAGAGTACGACTTCTGGGTGGTGGTGGAGCTTGTCGGGTTGGTGTAATGACAGATGGAGAAGATATATTGAAGCTTGCAACAGGTAGCTTGTTATATGAATTAAAATCAAAATTTAATGTATCGTGGGAATTTGTTGTGCTCACATCCGAGGTCTGATGGTCACTCAGACTACGATGGAGGCTAGACCCTTCACATTCATCACCTGGAAAAACGTATACATATCACATTACAAACTATTGATATGTATAGTGAGTATATAACCAAGTTAATTTCATTTCATTTAATAGGTCTCATGATACTGAGTTGATATTTGTCAACACAAGCCATTTTTAAAACTATTGTATAGTTCTATTCTTTGCACACACATGGTCTACCTTTATCAGGAACAGCAAGGCTATTAGGCTTTTTCTACTTATAAGGATAACAAATTGGCACTTAAGAAAGTCACCTGTATGATAAATTTGGTTTTACATAAATAATGCCAGTGGTTTCCTCCTGTGTAGTGAGTATAATATATAAAGGAACATTATCATCTCCAAATATTTGTTAAATAGAAAGTTAAACATTGTACATATTAATGTATTTCTAACCACTTATAACATAATGAACTAATAAATAATTACCTCTGCATGAGTCTTCATTTCTCTTCTGGTCCACACTGCACAATATTTTTGCATTTTGTTCAGTGACAACACTTTGTTCACTACTTGAGCATGGTTCTCCGTCCTCCACGTGCTCTTGTCGTCCCACTTCTCCCAGATCCTCTTTGATACGGTGGCTGCAATCCTCAGAAACTGTCACTTTTTCATCACACTCACCAGTCAAAGCTTGTTCATGGCTAAATTTTGCATCACTACATTCATCCTCCATATTGCTCTTGAACACTTTAGAATTGTTATTTCTTGCGTACACATCTTGCAAATCTGATATCAAGTTATAATCATTTTTCTGCTTTTCTTTCACTTTCTCCCGCTCTCTCCTGGGAGATTTTGATGATACCTTGCGGCCCTTGGACTCTCCAGCATCCTCTATCACCGTTACATCATGTGACGATCTAAACTGCACTTGCTTCTTCTTCCTTTGATTTTGTTTGAACTCGGAAAATGTTGGCAAATAAAAATCTGAGTCGGTTTCTGAACTAGTGTCGACTGAAGGTGGTTTTTTCAAAATAGACTTGACTTTCAAGAGTTCTGAGAGTGTGGTATGAATGCCCTTCTGGCGTAGTGGTGAGTTGGTTGATGAAGAACTCACACTTGGGTCATCTTTTTCATCTTCATCTCCAAGTAAAGCCGATTCATCATCATCATCAAGCATATCGCCTTTGTGATTAGTTCCAATCAGCCATTCATCTTTAATCTCTTCTTCCTCTAAGATGGTATTTCTTGCTGGCGTCCAAGGTTCACATTGCGTATTAGAAGAATCAAGTAGAGGCTCTGATGAGTCAAAATTATGACTAGAATGCTCATGATGTGAACTAGAAGTGTTATATGTTGGATTTGAAAAATCAAGTGGTAAATCATCTTCCTCGAGTAATGTATCAGTATCTGAACCTCGAGTAGTAGTTGGCGAGGACATGGGATAATCACTGGGATGATCACTAGTATCATCCTCAACACTCGCTTCATTTTCATCTTCACTAGAAAATCCAGACTGGGAGTGTGTCTGTGGGCAGCCAGGAGTAAGGACGAGCATGCGCTGGCCAGCAATGCGGACAGTGCTGCCTCCATATTGTAACTCACTCGTCTCATGCAACTTCTTCACCTCCAGTCTGGAACCACTGCTGATGCCGTTCATTGCAGGGTTATTCTGGCCATCTAACATAGGCAATTTTACACTGGAGGCTAAAATCTTGTTGGTCAAGCTACTGTTGCCCCCATTATACATGTTTTCATTCAATCCTGTATTCTTACCGCTAGTCAATGAGTTCTTGTTACTGGAAATCTTTCTATTTTTGGAGACACTAGTTTTATTGTTAGATGAGCCAATTCTATCATTGGCTGAGGTACATTTACCATTCAGTGCAATACTCTTGCTATTAAGTGAAGAACGTTCATTATCGGAGTCCGCACTCTTGCTGCAACTCTTAGTGTTGGACGGTGCACTCCTACTGTCAGAGGAAGTTCGTGGTGAATTTTCACTACTTGATGAACTGTGATATTTTATTAATGGAAACTTATTTGTGTAATTAGATAATAATTCCTTATAGTTGGAAGACTGATCATTCGGACTATAGGCAGTTTTATTAGAATTTGTATGTACAGGTATTCTGACTTTATTTCTTAGGTCAGTGATATTTTCTATCTTGGGAGACAGCATCATGGAAACAGACTGAGGCTGGGCATCACCAATAGTTATCACATTAACCTGCCCTTTCTGGACAGGGCCTGTGGTTGCTGCTGGAGAAGAATCTGTATCCCAGCTATCATAAGATACTTCCAGGGCATTGTCGCTAAGCTCGTCAGTGTCTGAACCTGTGCGTGTTCCTGTTTGGCCATAGTGAGAAATCAGCTGGTAAGCCGTTGGATTTTCTAACAATATGGAGCTGCGTTTATCGCCCGTGTCACTTGTTGAAGAATTTTCTTTGGCACTAATGGAAGGTGTGACTGAAGTAGAAGGGAGGGCACGAGGGAGGGAGGGAGGAGGAGGGGCAGTCCTTTTGGGCTCTGGTGTGTCACGAGTAATGGTTGCAGAGCTGTCGCTACTTTTTGCGCTTTTCATACTACGAACTGTTTCAGGCGTTGGCGGTGGTGACTCTTCATCACTGAGTGGATGAGCAGGTGAGTAGGCATTTGGTCGAGTTTGTACCTCATACCGCTCATAGACCCTCTCTTCCAGCACCTGCCATCCCCAGGTGTGCTGAGGAGCCACTGGCGGGAGTTGTGGAGGGGAAGGTTGGTACATGTTAGCTGGGATTGCTGGCCGCACCTTTGCTGCTACGCCAGTGGTGGCATGTCGCACGCTTGCAACTTTCCTGCCACATCTTTTACATTTTTTCTTC
The DNA here is from genome assembly GCF_040958095.1 of Procambarus clarkii. Lineage (NCBI taxonomy): Eukaryota > Metazoa > Arthropoda > Malacostraca > Decapoda > Cambaridae > Procambarus > Procambarus clarkii. Next base: position 20,688,779 of record NC_091206.1, read on the forward strand.
TTTCGTCCTCTGGTGTTGATCATCTGGTTAGGACAAACGCATACGTTAGTGTATAGCTGAACTGGCACAACATGTGGCGCCTCATATACAGGGTCCAGCGTCACGTAGTGGTCCCAAGGACTGCTTTTCTCTGTGGTTTTCAGAGGTGGTGCGGCAACAAAGGTAGGCAGTGGGGGCCGCACTGGGGGGCGCCGACCCACCACAGAACCAAACCAATCTGTGTAGCGCACCGTGGAGGCCATAGTGGCCCTAGTGGCAGCAGAGATTGTGCCACCTGAAGTCACATGCTTGGCATAACCATTAGTAGGGTAACCGTGACTGGGGTAACCTTTCTGGAGGCTGGCAGATGGTGGGATTTGTGGCGGAGAAATGCTCTTCACCACGGTCATGGCTTGGTAGGAGGAGCGACCCACTGTTCCATTGTAGGCTCCATACTTTTGCCTGTACTCGGCCATATAGCTGTGAGAGGGCGGTGGTGGTGGTGGCATGGTGGAGGGAGGAGCATTGCCAGTCACCTGCGTCAGGTGACGGTCCTTGGTGTGAGAGCGGAACTTGAGCACATCACTCCAGGAGCGTCTGGCTTTGGCCGGGGTCACGCTGCCCCCATAGTCCTGAAACATGCAGCACTACAATGATATAATGTGCTAATGGGAATGCTACATAGAGGCAACATAAAATATAAATATATCAGCCTACAATAATTGCATACATGAAGGCAAAACTATTCATTATTATTTACACGTAATTCATGTTAAGAGATAATGCGTACTCACCTAGTTGTGCTTGCGGGGGGCTTGAGCTCTGGCTCTTTGGTCCCGCCTCTCAACTGTCACTCAACTGGTGTACAGATTCCTGAGCCTACTGGGCTCTATCATATCTACATTTGAAACTGTATGGAGTCTGCCTCCACCACATCACTGCCGAACGTATTCCATCTGTTAACTACTCTGACACTGAAAAAGTTCTTTCTAACGTCCCTGTGGCTCATTTGGGTACTCAGTTTCCACCTGTGTTCCCTTGTTCAAATACCCCCCCGTGTTAAACAATTTATCTATCTACCCTGTCGATTTCTCTTAGAATTTTGTAGGTAGTGATCATGCCTCCCCGAGCTCTTCTATCTTCCAACGACGTTAGGTTCATTTCATGCAGCCTTTCCTCGTAACTCATGCCTCTTAATTCTGGGACCAGCCTAAGAGGCATACCTTTGAACTTTTTCCAGCTTAGTCCTGTGCTTGACAAGGTATGGGCTCAGTGCTGGGGCCACATACTCCAGGATTGGTCTTACATGTGAGGTATACAAGGCTCTAAATGATTCCTTACACAGGGATCCCTGTGAAATGATAGGAATCCCAGGAAATGATTCCCACACACTGTGTGTGTGTACTCACCTATTTGTGCTTGCGGGGGTTAGCTCTGGCTCTTTGGTCCCGCCTCTCAACAGTCAATCAACTAATGTACAGGTTCCTGAGCCTACTGGGCTCCATCATATCTACATTTGAAACTGTGTATGGAGTCAGCCTCCACCACATCAGTGCCTAACGCATTCCACTTGTTAACTACTCTGACACTGAAAAAGTTTTTTCTAACGTCCCTGTGGGCAAAATGGGCAAAGTTTCTTTCACCCTGAATGCCCCTGTTACCTAGCAGTAAATAGGTACCTGGGTGTTAGCCAGCTGTCACGGGCTGCTTCCTGGGGGTGGAGGCCTGGTCGAGGACCGGGCCGCGGGGACACTTAAGCCCCGAAATCATCTCAAGATAACCCTCAAGATAACTATGTCCCGTTGTTCGCGTACCACCCGTGTTAAACAGTTTATCCTTATCTACCCTGTCAATTCCTCTGAAAATTTTGTAGGTAGTGATCATGTCTCCCCTTACTCTTCTGTCTTCCAGTGTCTTGAGATGCATTTCCCGCAGCCTTTCCTCGTAACTCAAGCCTTTTAGTTCTGGGACTAGCCTAGTGGCATACCTCTGAACTTTTTCAAGGTTCGTCTTGTGCTTAACAAGGTACAGGCTCCATGCTGGGGCCGTATACTCCAGGATTGGTCTTACATATGTGATATACAAGATTCTGAATAATTCCTTACACAGGTTCCTGAAGGCTGTTCTGTGTACTCACCTAGTTGTGTTTGCGGGGGTTGAGCTCTGGCTCTTTGGTCCCGCCTCTCAACCGTCAATCAACAGGTGTACAGATTCCTGAGCCTATCGGGCTCTATCATATCTACACTTGAAACTGTGTATGGAGTCAGCCTCCACCACATCACTTCCTAATGCATTCCATTTGTCAACCACTCTGACACTAAAAAAGTTCTTTCTAATATCTCTGTGGCTCATTTGGGCACTCAGTTTTCACCTGTGTCCCCTTGTGCGTGTTCCCCCTTGTGTTAAATAGCCTGTCTTTATCTACCCTATCAATTCCCTTCAGAATCTTGAATGTGGTGATCATGTCCCCCCTAACATGTGTGTGTGTGTGTGTGTGTGTGTGTGTGTGTGTGTGTGTGTGTGTGTGTGTGTGTGTGTGTGTGTGAGACGCACCCTGGGCGGCAGGTTGGCGTGGGCGGCGGGGTGCTCGTAGTAGACACGTGTGGACTCCATCCTCACCCGACATCCTCACACATCACACCAGCCTGTAACACAAATGTCACAACTTGAGACATGCTGTGGGATACATATACGTACAATACATTTTAAAGCATGAAGAATGAATAGCGAGTGGTGGAGGGTACCAGCTGTACCGTAGTGGTCAGCCCAGCCCTAATGTTTCCCATCGCCAAGAAACGGTCAATTTAAAGTGTCCTAACCTATCAGAGGACCCAAAACAGAAAACGGGACAGTACGTCACTTTGGCGAGCCGCTTCCATTTTCTAGTACGACAATTTTTGGTCTTATGTAACGCATACGAGCGAAAAGCGACGATCTTTGCAAGAGGACAGGTTGACTATTCCCCTTGCAGGAAGTTCGGCCCGTGCAACACCCATAGGCAAGACCAGCCCGGCACCAAGACACAGGGTACCAGTGTAGCACCCGGGTACAGGGTACCAGTGTAGCACCCGGACACAGGGTACCAGTGTAGCATCCGGGCACAGGGTACCAGTGTAGCACCCGGGTACAGGGTACCAGTGTAGCACCCGGGCACAGGGTACCAGTGTAGCACCCGGGCACAGGGTACCAGTGTAGCACCCGGGTACAGGGTACCAGTGTAGCACCCGGACACAGGGTACCAGTGTAACACCCGGGCACAGGGTACCAGTGTAGCACCCGGGTACAGGGTACCAGTGTAACACCCGGGTACAGGGTACCAGTGTAACACCCGGGCACAGGGTACCAGCATAACCGTCACTGGAAAGTTAAAAACAGTGTAAAGTTGAAATAGTAAACAAATATATAAATGAAGATAGGTTTGTGGCAGGTTGAGTGTCAAGACTGGGAGACTAACGGGACCTTGACGCGAAACCTTTGTTCAAGAGGTGGGAGGGAAAGGGGCTGTTGTGGGAGGGAGGGTGGGTGATGGGTTGTAGTGGGAAAGGCATAGTGGGAGAGAGGGGGAGGGAAGGTAAGGAGGAAGAAACGAATATATCAGTCATACGTAGGGGCTAAAAACGTGAAGATGGAAGGCTTGAAGTCCTTGGGTGTACCGCTAACATAAGAGATGCTTTAAGACTTGTAATGTTGACATTGGCTGAGGTCTTGAGACATCACCTACCTTTTCCTGCCTGTCATCCGCTCTACACTAACACTCAGGTTAAGAGTAATAAACGCTTCTCAGTTGTCGCACCTTCTAAACACACAGAGATCCTTTGTTGCCGGAGTCCTCAACCAACACCAGACTTCCCACCACACACAACTCCTAAAATATAGACAGCTGTTTAACGCAATTAATTACAATTACTGATTATTACTGGTGGCTGCAATTGCCACGTACGTCTTTCCCTCAGCGAGTGCCATCCCCTCCCCTCAGCGAGTGCCACTCCCTCCCCTCAGCGAGTGCCATCCTCTCCCCTCAGCGAGTGCCATCCCCTCCCCTCAGCGAGTGCCACCCCCTCCCCTCAGCGAGTGCCATCTCCTCCCCTCAGCGAGTGCCATCCCCTCCCCTCAGCGAGTGCCACTCCCTCACCCCAGCGAGTGCCACTCCCTCACCCCAGCGAGTGCCACTCCCTCACCCCCCAGCAGGACTCGTGGTACTCTGGGGAACATCGTACCTTCCACACCCTGTGTTACCGTAAGTACTTAACTCCTCCCCGCCCACATCCCAAGAATTTGCCATCATGCCCTGCCCATCACTATTTTTGGTGGAGGAAGGGGAAGGGGGAGGTGGAAGTAAAAGAAGAGGCGCAAGCGAAGGGAAAATTGTGGAAACTGGAAATATAAGGGAAGGGAATTATCGGGAGAAAGTGCCAAGTCATTAAAATTACATAACAGTTGGAAGGGGGTCAGGATAAAGATTTGGGATGGGACTGGGGAAAGGAATGGTGCCCAAACACTTGGATGGTCGGGAATTGAACACCGACCTGCATAAAACAAGAATGGTAGCATGCAGTCATGCTGCCATTTTGTAGCATGCCTTTGCACCTTTTCTAGTTTACTGATGTGCTTCTTGAGATATGGGCACAATACAACTGCTGCATATTCCAATAATGGTCCTCTGGTGACAGTGTACTGTCCCAAACCACTTCTAGATCTCGTTTTTTATTCGAGTTCTGTAATTCCTTTCCACATAATTTATAATTTGTGTGTGGTCTATTTTCTCCGATTCCACATTCCATAACATTTACCTCATACCTGAATTTACCTGAGTGGCCTCGACGAAGACAGTAAGCCGGCGGCGTGTCAAAGGTCCCCTCCATTTGCCCTGATCTTTTCCAGCTGTATTTTAAAACCCAGCAGAGTTTTGGCGTTTACGGCTTCGGCGGGTAGGCGTTTCCACGGGTTTACAACCCTATGGTGAAAAAGCATCTCCTGTTTTCTGTCCTACATTGTAGCTTGTTGAGTTAGAACCCGTTGCTCCTCGTTCGTGTTACATTTGACCTTTTGAAGCAAATGTCCGGATCAACATCCTCCAAATGGTTCAGTTATTTAAAGGTTTCGATGAGATCCACACTGTCATACCTGGTCTGTAGTGTTGTTAGCCCCGTGGCTCTCAACCGTTCCTGATATGAGAGATGACTCAGCTCTGGTATGATTTTTGTTGCCCGGTGTTGCACCTTCTCCAGAGCAGCTATGTCTTTCTGAAGATGAGGTCTCCCTGCCTAGCTGCAATAATCCAGGTGGGGGCGCACCAGAGACTTATACAATTGAATGACTATCTTCTTTTCCCCTTGAAGGTAAATGTACGCTTGATTATGCCAAAGGTTTGGTTCGCTTTTTTTACTGCACTAGTTGTGCAACCTTTAGTGAATGATGGATTCTGACTCTAAGGTCCTTTTCATCTATCTGTTATAAGGTAGTGTTGTCTATTTGGTAGTTGTGACGTGGAATGTTATGCCCCATATGCAAAGTCTTGCATTTATCGACATTAAAAAGCATTTTCCCAGTCATTTGACTATTTGTGGAGTTCATATGTAAATCTCTTTTGCAAGGTCTCGATATTACTTTCACTTTCCAGTTTACCATAGATCTTAGTGTCATTTGCAAATCTGATGATTATGTGGTTTGTAATATTCTCACCCATGTCATTGATGTATATGACCTAAAGGGTTGGCCCCAAAATGGACCCCTGTGGCACCCCACTAAGTTCATCCCCCCAGTCAGATTCATTCCCATTTAGTACGACCCTTTGTTTTATTTACTTTAACCATTGTTTTATCCATTCTGGTATTCTTCCATTTATTCCATGAGCCTGTAATTTCCTTGACAGTCTTACATGTTGTACTTTGTCAAAAGCTTTAACAAAGTCCATGTAAGCTACATCTACCGGAAGTCCTTTGTCTGAATTGCCGGTTACCGTTTCCAGAAATGTGAGCAGGTTTGTAAGGCAGGATCTGTTGTAAACAAAGCCATGTTGCGTGGATTTTACAAGATTGTTCTCTGATATGTTGGATGATTCCCTCACTTAGGATTCTCTCCTTTGACATGACATTTATTCACATTGAATTCCATTTGTCACATTTCGCTCCAAGCACTTATTTTATCTAGATCGGTTTGAAGGGCATTACAATCGTCTCCTATTTTCCCCAGTATCTTAGCACATATCTGTATTTACCAGAGGGACACAGACACTAGTATCCTCGATGAGGACAGGAAGCCGGCGGCTTGTCGAAGGTCCTCCCATTTGCCTTGATAATAGCATCATCCGCAAACATGTTCATATAATTCTGTATTCCTTCTGGTGGATCGTTTATGTAGACGATGAACATTACTGGTGCAAAAACTGAACCCTGTTGTACTCTGCTAATAACACTCCTCCGTTACTCCTCCGTGTGTGTCCTGGTGCGTGCATGCATATTTGTTTGTGTGTTCTTGTGCATGCGTGTGCCAGAAACACTTCCCATTACGTGTGCACAACAGAGAAGAGAACTTCACCCCTTCCCTTGTCCTGGTGAGCAGTTAACGCGGCCTCGCTCCCGGCCACACGTACCCACCGGCCGCCGCCGCCACTCCACACACCTGGAGTCGCCGCCACTTCCGCCGTTTTGGTCACCTTTGTCATGCGTAAAACCAATTATGTGATTATCAGTTTTTGTTGCTCTAGTTCTGTAAGCATTCTTGCGTAAATATGTGCAAGCATGTCAGTAGGCCTATACATATAAAGGACTGCATCAGAACAGGAAGTACAACTCTGAGTACCTACACCCGTCCTCACAAGCAGCAGCAGTAGAACAATGACCCGTCCTCACAAGCAGCAGCAGTAGAACAATGACCCGTCCTCACAAGCAGCAGCAGTAGAACAATGACCCGTCCTCACAAGCAGCAGCAGTAGAACAACGACCCGTCCTCACAAGCAGCAGCAGTAGAACAACGACCCGTCCTCACAAGCAGCAGCAGTAGAACAACGACCCGTCCTCACAAGCAGCAGTAGTAGAACAACGACCCGTCCTCACAAGCAGCAGCAGCAGGCGATCAACGATCCTCACAAAATCAGTAGCCGGAGCATCAGACCAATCAGCCCTTCCTCCAAACAAAGACCCAAAAGTGATTCCATGCACCCGCCAAACCCTCTGTTTATACAACCCATCCTCGACTCAAGTCCATTACATTCAGCGGTCAACCCCACAGACGCATTCATAAATTTTAACATGCTGTTTATTCAAAACGGGAATTTTCTCAAGTATAAATTAATATTATAATATATTAGCATATTGTGTATAAATAGGCATAGGTTAGGTTAGGTGTTTAGGTTCTGTTGGTGATTATTTGTATTTGTAGTACGTGGGTGAAGCATTTATAGCGTTGTGGTTCGAACAAAATTCGTCAGTGAAGCACTTGTTCCGGATATGTTCGAACGCCAGCAGTTGTGAGTCGTGTGTAAACCGCTTTTCATTCATAAACAGGGGGTTTGGCGGGTGCATGGAATCACTTTTGGATCTTTGTTTGGAGGACGGGCTGGTTTATAAATAAAAAACGGATTACACACGACTCTCAACTGATTTCGTTCAAACACTTCCGGAACAAGTGCTTCACTGACGAATTTTGTTCGAACCATAACGCTATAAATGCTTCACCCACGTACTACAAATACAAATAATCGCCAACAGAATCTAAATACCTAACCTAACCTATGCCTATGTATGGACAATAAGCTAATATATTATAATATTAATTTAGATTTGAGAACATTCCCGTTTTGAATGAACAGCATGTTAAAATTTATGAATGCGTCTGTGGGGTCGACCGCTGGATGTAATGGACTTGCAGACGAGGAGTCACAATAACGTGGCTGAAATATGTTGACCAAACCACACACTAGAAAGTGAAGGGACGACGACGTTTCAGTCCGTCCTGGACCATTCTCAAGTCATTTTCATAATCGACTTGAGAATGGTCCATTACGGACCGAAACGTCGTCGTCCCTTTACTTTCTAGTGTGTGGTTTGGTCAACGTAATGGACTTAAGTCGAGGATGGGATGGACCAACGACCCATCCTTACAAGCAGGAGCAGTCGACCAACGACCCATCCTTACAAGCAGCAGCAATCGACCAATGACCCATCCTTACAAGCAGCAGCAGTCGACCAACGACCCGTTCTCACAAGCAGCAGCAGTCGACCAACGACCCATCCTTACAAGCAGCAGCAGTCGACCAACGACCCGTCCTTACAAGCAGCAGCAGTCGACCAATGACCCATCCTTACAAGCAGCAGCAGTCGACCAACGACCCGTCCTTACAAGCAGCAGCAGTCGACCAACGACCCGTCCTTACAAGCAGCAGCAGTCGACCAATGACCCATCCTTACAAGCAGCAGCAGTCGACCAACGACCCATCCTTACAAGCAGCAGCAGTCGACCAACGACCCGTCCTTACAAGCAGCAGCAGTCGACCAACGACCCGTCCTTACAAGCAGCAGCAGTCGACCAGAAACCCGTCAAGCCTGACTTCTGACTTGAAAAATCAACGTTTCCTCCACAGCCGCCGTGTACTTTCACTCGCAGTTATCAAAATGTTCCAACTTTTTTGTACCAGCTCTCTTTTTATGGATTGAGAAAGAAATAGTCTACAAAACATGAGCAGCTGAACGCCTCACCCCGGGTCTGTTTCCTCCACCTCACCACACGACAAATCTTTTTGCTTCGTCAGGTGTTCCGGCTCCAACCTGATTTCGTTTAAGTGTTAAATTCGGAAGACAATATACCATAATTTAAATATGTTAAATGACGATTGTTTAATTTGCCTGATTTACGCGTTCATAAAGTGCGTGTTATTTATTGATTCTATAATAAAATATATAAATATTTAAAATCTTAAATAATAATAAATTAATTGCTTTAAAGCCTGAACGGAGGTAGTGGTGGAGGGTAGTGGGGGTGTGGTAGGCGGTGGGTGGTGAGGTAGGAGGGTAGTGGTGGAGGGCAGCTGTAATGGGGTAGTTAAGGACAGGTGTTGCATGATGGCTGGCGTGTTGCATATTTTTTGTGTTGCTGGTGGCTAGCGACAGAAGTTGCATGGTGGCTGGGGGCAGGTGTTGCATGATGGCTGGTGTGTTGCATATTTTTTGTGTTGCTGGTGGCTAGCGACAGAAGTTGCATGGTGGCTGGGGCAGGTGTTGCATGATGGCTGGTGTGTTGCATATATTTTGTGTTGCTGGTGGCTAGCGACAGAAGTTGCATGGTGGCTGGGGGCAGGTGTTGCATGATGGCTGGTGTGTTGCATATATTTTGTGTTGCTGGTGGCTAGCGACAGAAGTTGCATGGTGGCTGGGGGCAGGTGTTGCATGATGGCTGGTGTGTTGCATATATTTTGTGTTGCTGGTGGCTAGCGACAGAAGTTGCATGGTGGCTGGGGGCAGGTGTTGCATGATGGCTGGTGTGTTGCATATATTTTGTGTTGCTGGTGGCTAGCGACAGAAGTTGCATGGTGGCTGGGGGCAGGTGTTGCATGATGGCTGGTGTGTTGCATATATTTTGTGTTGCTGGTGGCTAGCGACAGAAGTTGCATGGTGGCTGGGGGCAGGTGTTGCATGATGGCTGGTGTGTTGCATATATTTTGTGTTGCTGGTGGCTAGCGACAGAAGTTGCATGGTGGCTGGGGGCAGGTTTTGCATGATGGCTGGTGTGTTGCATATATTTTGTGTTGCTGGTGGCTAGCGACAATAGTTGCATGGTGGCTGGGGGCAGGTGTTGCATGGAGGCTGCGGACAGGTGTTGCATGGTGGCTGCGGACAGGTGTTGCATGGTGGCTGGGGGCAGGTGTTGCATGGTGGCTGGGGGCAGGTGTTGCATGGTGGCTGGGGGCAGGTGTTGCATGGTGGCTGGGGGCAGGTGTTGCATGGTGGCTGGGGGCAGGTGTTGCATGGTGGCTGGGGGCAGGTGTTGCATGGTGGCTGGGGGCAGGTGTTGCATGGTGGCTGGGGACAGGTGTTGCATGGTGGCTGGGGGCAGGTGTTGCATGGTGGCTGGGGACAGGTGTTGCATGGTGGCTGGGGACAGGTGTTGCATGGTGGCTGGGGGCAGGTGTTGCATGGTGGCTGGGGACAGGTGTTGCATGGTGGCTGGGGACAGGTGTTGCATGGTGGCTGGGGACAGGTGTTGCATGGTGACTGGCATGTTAGGTGTGGTGGTGAAAGAAGTCATTGGATGTTGTTCTTCAAACTGTTCTTATTTCATTTGTTCTCACAGCAGATAAATGTTTAAATTAACCAATCGTTCTCTTTCACTCTAAATCGTTGGGTTGCATATATTTTATTTTGCTCCCCCCATGAGACGATCACATGAGACCAGAAGGCATGGCAGGATGTGCAGAATACCCCCGTTGAAAAGCAGAGGTGCAACAGGTACTCTGAGAGAGAACTCTATCAACATCAGAGGCCCGAGACTTCAACACGCTTCCACTACACATAAGGGACATAACTGGCCGACCCCTCACAGTGTTCAAGAGAGAACTATCAACATCAGAGGCCCGAGACTGTTCAACACGCTTCCGCTACACATAAGGGGCATAACTGGCCGACCCCTCACAGTGTTCAAGAGAGAACTGGATAAGCACCTCCAAAGGATACCTGATCAACCAGGCTGTGACTCATACGTCAGGCTGCTCGCAGCCGCGTCCAACAGCCTGGTTGATCAGTCCACCAACCAGGAGGCCTGGTCGACGACCGGGCTGCGGGACGCTAAGCCCCGGAAGCACCTCAAGGTAACCTCAAGGTAAAGTAAGGTAACCCCCCCCCCCCACTCCTATGCTATGTATCGGCTGCCATTATTGCCACAACTGCTGCTGTTCTTCCTCCTGCAGAAGGTGCTGTTGCTAGTGCTCCTCCTCCTCCTGCCGCTTCTCCTTTACAGCAACTGTTGTTATAACTGATATTCCTACTACTGTTGCTGATTCTCCTTCTACAGCACTTGCTGTGGCTACTGCTGTTGCTTCTAATGTTGCAGCAATTGCTGCTTTTTTCACCTCCTGCTGCTCATCCTCTTCTCATCGTGCTGGTGCAGGAGTTTGTTTCCCGGGGGGATACAAGGCCAGGACCTCCTGACCACAACTGGCAAGACCAGTCAACTTGCGGGCTCTGCCACGGTCACTTTCATAAGACTAGTAACGACCGCCAGCCACCGTCACGCGCCGCCACCTGCCCGCTCCCACCTGCTCTACCAACACGTCCACGGACCCACTCAGCTACGGTGTTATGAACCCCGGTAGCCTCATGGCCTATATCCTGTCTAGGATGAGAGTTATTCCTCACCCAAGCAGACTGGTCGCTGAAACCGGATGTATAGCACAGTCTACAGTGTAAACCCAAGTTGTATGGAAGAAAAGGGACTTGGTTTGAGGGATATTGCTTGTCACTGAGCAATATTTTATGAGGACAGGAAACATGGCGACGACGAGAGACTTTTTCAAGGAGGAAGGAGCTGAATGAAGTCATCATAGATCATTATGTGGAGGCAAGGCCGTGACGTGTCACGAGCAGAGGGTCAGCGATTGGTGAAAACATCACTTGTGAGTGTGGGGTCAAGGGGGGTCACACGCCTCTCGTCGCTCTTCCAGTTTGGGGTGATAGTACTGCGGCACTGATGAGAGAAGTGCCGTAGTACTGTGACAGGGAGGTTCTGTCAGACAGGAGAGGACGGTTGTGGTGTCAGCCTCGATTCATGGACCCATGAACAGCATTCTGAAGCCAGTGAGGGTGAATGTAGCCTGATGTCCACCGTGGAACCAACAAGAGGTTTTGTTGTCCCAGGTGAGGACAGTATGAGTCACTTAACCTTACGAATCTAGGCTGTCCTCGAGGCACACTATCGAGGCACATAGCTTGGGTCACTTATGACAGGTGACCCAAGGCTGGTACCTGTGGCTCACCTCCACATATAAGTCAGGAAGAGAAAATTTGTGAGTTACCTGGTGGAAGGTTGGCCCCCAGTCACCATCTGGATATGGAGACACTGGAGAAGTGCTCTGTGATTTATAGTAATCTCAGGGACTTTAATAAGCCATATTTATAATTAATAGGAAGTAATATTGGGAGATTGAGAGGTAAGATAGCATAGCTGGTGATGGAGCGATAGTGTGCCTCGAGGACAGCCTAGATTCGTAAGGTTAATTGAAGACCCCAACCAGGGTGTAATTTTTGTATTTATCAAGATTGTAACTTGCTTAGCTAAATGAATTGTGGGGTTCAGTCCCTGAGCCCATTATGTACCTCTGTAACCCTTTCCACTACCCCCCACAAGATGGGTATGGGGTGCATAATAAATGAACTAAACTAAAAACTATTCTATTTCTTTTGTATTAAACGTTTGTTTGTTTGAAAAACGTGTTTCCTCTTGTCCTCTGTGAGATTCTTTTTATAAGGGATGATAATTTTGGCCTGCCTGCTAAATAATTAAGAGAGATTAAAGGAGAAGTGATAGAGAGGACACCTTATTATCATGGGGAAAGATTGACTCACTTGCTGCTCAGTGTGGGTGTGAGCACATGACGTCAGGCAAGTTGTTTAGCCTAGTGTTCCTCACCTTAGTGGCGTGATGCCCTTTTCCCAGAATTAAATACAAGTCCGGGTGATTCCTTACTTAGGTTCCTGACATAGTTGTGGTGTCAGCGAAGGTATCAGCACGGGTGTTATTCACATATCTTACGTCACTATATAACAAAACCTTAAAAAATCGAGTTAAATATAACTATCGCGAATGTTTCAAGAGAGAGAATCATGTCTTTTATCCTGGTTGAACCCAAGCTCACGTGTTGCAGACATTGCACACACTGCAAGCTTGCACACATTGCAAGTTTCCTTCTTGTCTCGTGAACACGTATCGTAATGTTGGATACATTATTATAGTTAGATCACGGCACTTGAAACAGATTTGTGGAAAATTAAAACTGGCTAGTTTCTCTGCAATCTGTTAATTGACCTAAATTAACTAAATATGTTCTTATGTATATATTGACAAACTCGTTCATCAATGTTGTAACTTGCTTATCTAAATGAATATTGGGGTTCAATTCCTGAGCACATTGTGTGCCTCTAACATTCCTACCACCGCTCACATGATGGGAGTGAGATGCGTATTAAATTAAGTAAATTAGCTACACGCTTGTTTCTACAGGATGGCCCCCTGCCCCCCCACTACGAGAGCAGTAAGCACACACACACCTGTGTTGACACGGCCACACAACAAGACCATAGAGCAACAACGCTTGTGAAGTGTGCCGCTGTTTTTTACCTTAATGTTGTCTAGGTAAGGCCGGATGCCTTTGCTACCCTCCCAGTACCAACACCATAACACTGCACGTAAAGGAATAACAACTTTAATTTTGTCGCAACAATAAAGTTTTCTTCGATACAGTCAAGCCGCTGGAGCGCCAACATGGAGGCACCTGTGTAGCGGTGTGTACCTCACCCCGGCGACCCCACCACCTCACCCATCGCTGTACCGTAACTCGGCCTCGTAATTTGGGAACCCAGGTTCGTGACCCACGATGAAATGGACGTTACACTCAGACACGACGGGAATATTATCCAACAACTCTGCAGGAACAATGAATGGGCTCTCCTCAAATGCATACCCATTATTAGAGTTCGCCGAACAATATCCACGAAAGAACTTAGCATTGTGATCCCGCCCTTACTCTTCTCAAGCAACCCCCTGCCAAGTCGTTATTCCCCTCCCCTACTCCCAAGCCCCCTCTCCAGATCCAAGTCCCCCTCTCTACTACCCTCCCCTTCCCTTCTCTACTTCCCTCCCCGCCCCCTGTAAAAAGTGGCACAAGAGCTTGCGACACTCGCGGACTAGCCAGAATTATAAGCCTTATTCGCAGCTAATTTATACAAATCGCGCGTGCGTGTGTACTCGCCTAGTTGTGCTTGCGGGGATGAGCTTTGGCTCTTTGATCCCGCCTCTCAACTGGTGTACGAATTCTGGAGCCTATTGGGCTCTGTCATATCTACATTTGAAACTGTGTATGGAGTCAGCCTCCACCACATCACTGCCTAATGCATTACATCTGTTAACTACTCTGACACTGAAAAAAATCTTTCTAATGCCTCTGTGGCTCATTTGGGTACTCAGTTTCCACATGTGTCTCCTTGTTTGTGTTCCACCCATACTAAATAATTTATCTTGGTCCACCCTGTCAATTCCTCTGAGAATTGAATAGTGTAGTGAAGAGTTTAGAATCATTAATCTTACCCTTTCAGTCATATTCAACAACATATGTCTTCAAGAAAGGCTGCTACCAATATATATATATATATATATATATATATATATATATATATATATATATATATATATATATATATATATATATATATATTATATATATATATATATATATATATGCGGAAAATCCACAGAGAAATGGGAAAGAGAGATGAACGTTTCGGTCGACCAGGGCCTTTGTCAACACCGGACTCAACCTTTGTCCGGTGTTGACAAAGGCCCTGATCGGCCGAAACGTTCATCTCTCTTTCCCATTTTTTTGTTGATTTTCCGCATTTATATATACAGTATATATAAATACAGTATAATATATATATATATATATATATATATATATATATATATATATATATATATATATATATATATATTTGGCTGTTGATTGCTGGTGTTGACTTCTTGATGTGTAGTGCCTCGCAAACGTCAAGCCGCCTGCTATCGCTGTATCTATCGATGATACAGCGATAGCAGGCGGCTTGACGTTTGCGAGGCACTACACATCAAGAAGTCAACACCAGTAATCAACAGCCAATTATTGCACAACTATATATATATATATATATATATATATATATATATATATATATATATATATATATATATATATATATATATGATTCCAGGTGTCATTAACGATATCACTACAGCGATTATTGGACACCTTTAAGTAGTAACAATAGAAATTCTTAAAATGTGGAATAGTTTGCGAATAATTTAAGAAGTTGCCACATTATCTTCCATGTGGCTGCCATACTGGGCTTCCACCTGGGCTTTTAACATAAAGAATTCATTACAAGACGTTCAGAATTACATTGAATTTGTCAGAGGTTGTGACTCACTTACCCTTGAGGCCAAGGTAAGACCCGAGGATACAGCAGGCGTGTTCCCCTTTGTATCGCCACACTGAGCAGGCAACACAGAGCCAAAGTTCTGACCAAAAAGCGAAAGTTCAACCCCCGCAAGCACAACTAGGTGAGTACAGAACAGATAACACACGACTTTTCCAGTACTGGTCTCTGGTAATGTTGAAAACACATAGAACCCAACTTCTTGATAAGGGTTTTGACATTCTAGCCTCAGAGGCTAAATGTCTCGAATCCACTGAGAATGAAGGTGTTTCGATGTTCCAGTTCCTTATGTGTCGGGCCTAGCTCCAGGACCCGGCTCGGGGGAGTAGAACTCCTGAACCCCTCTCCAGGTATCTCCGAGTATTATGCTTCTTCAGCTTATATAATAATATATTAATTTAGAGGATTATATAATCCTCTTGATTATATAATAATAATGAAGGAACGTACTACAATGCTGTAGTACTTCAATGAATGTGAATGAAAGACCCAATTTATGTTGGCATAACTGGCCGACCCCTCACAGTGTTCAAGAGAGAACTTGACAAACACCTCTAAAGGATACCTGATTAACCAGGCTGTGGCCCATACGTCAGGCTGCGAGCAGCCGCGACCAACAGCCTGGTTGACCAGTCCAGCAACGAGGAGGCCTGGTCGACGATTGGGCCGCGGGGACGCTAAGCCCCGGAAGCACTTCCAGGTAAGGTAACCCTCCCACCCAGGGGAAAGGAGCCGGCGGCCGAGCGGACAGCACGCTGGACACGTGATTCTGTGGTCCCGGGTTCGATCACGGGCACCGGTGAGAAACGATGGGCAGAGTTTCTTTCACCCTATGCCCCTGTTACCTAGCAGTAAATAGGTACCTGGGAGTTAGTCAGCTGTCACGGGCTGCTTCCTGGGGTGTGTGTGTGTGGTGTAGGAAAAAAAATAGTAGTAGTAGTTGAAACAGTTGATTGACAGTTGAGAGGCGGCCCGAAAGAGCAGAGCTCAACCCCCGCAAGCACAACTAGGTGAATACCCACCCAGCCAGCCTCCCTGACCCACCCACCCACCCATCCAGCCAGCCAGCCTCCCTCACCCACCCACCCAGCCAGCCAGCCAGCCTCCCTCACCCACCCACCCACCCAGCCAGCCTCCCTCACCCACCCACCCAGCCAGCCAGCCTCCCTCAAAGCCAGCCAGCCTCCCTCACCCACCCACCCACCCAGCCAGCCTCCCTCACCCACTCACCCACCCACCCACCCAGCCAGCCTCCCTCACCCACCCACCCACCCAGCCAGCCTCCCTCACCCACCCACCCACCCACCCAGCCTCCCTCACCCACCCACCCACCCAGCCAGCCTCCCTCACCCACCCACCCACCCAGCCTCCCTCACCCACCCACCCAGCCAGCCTCCCTGACCCACACACCCACCCACCCACCCAGCCTCCCTCACCCACCCAGCCAGCCTCCCTCACCCACCCACCCAGCCAGTCAGCCTCCCTCACCCACCCACCCACCCAGCCAGCCAGCCTCCCTTACCCACCCACCCACCCACCCACCCAGCCAGCCTCCCTCATTGGCCAGCCTCCCTCACCCACCCACCCACCCACCCACCCACCCACCCACCCAGCCTCCCTTACCCACCCACCCACCCAGCCAGCCTCCCTTACCCAAAGGCCAGCCTCCCTCACCCACCCACCCACCCACCCAGCCAGCCTCCCTCACCCACCCACCCACCTAGCCAGCCTCCCTCACCCACCCACCCAGCCAGCCAGCCTCCCTCACCCACCCACCCAGCCAGCCAGCCTCCCTCACCCACACACCCACCCAGCCAGCCAGCCTCCCTTACCCACCCACCCAGCCTCCCTCACCCACCCACCCACCCAGCCAGCCAGCCTCCCTTACCCACCCACCCACCCACCCACCCACCCAGCCTCCCTGACCCACCCACCCACCCAGCCAGCCTCCCTCACCCACCCACCCAGCCAGCCTCCCTCACCCACCCACCCACCCAGCCAGCCTCCCTGACCCACCCACCCAGCCAGCCAGCCTCCCTCACCCACCCACCCACCTAGCCAGCCTCCCTGACCCACACACCCACCCACCCACCCAGCCTCCCTCACCCACCCAGCCAGCCTCCCTGACCCACCCACCCAGCCAGTCAGCCTCCCTCACCCACCCACCCAGCCAGCCTCCCTGACCCACCCACCCAGCCAGCCAGCCTCCCTCACCCACCCACCCACCTAGCCAGCCTCCCTCACCCACCCACCCACCTAGCCAGCCTCCCTCACCCACCCACCCACCCAGCCTCCCTGACCCACCCACCCACCCAGCCAGCCTCCCTCACCCACCCACCCACCTAGCCAGCCTCCCTCATACCCAGCCAGCCTCCCTCACCCACCCACCCACCTAGCCAGCCTCCCTCACCCACCCACCCAGCCAGCCTCTCTCACCCACCCACCCAGCCAGCCTCCCTCACCCACCCACCCACCCACCCAGCCTCCCTCACCCACCCACCCACCCAGCCTCCCTCACCCACCTAGCCAGCCTCCCTCACCCACCCACCTAGCCAGCCTCCCTCACCCACCCACCCACCCACCCTGCCAGCCTCCCTCACCTACCCAGCCAGCCAGCCTCCCTGACCCACCCACCCACCCACCTAGCCAGCCTCCCTCACCCACCCACCCACCCACCCTGCCAGCCTCCCTGACCCACCCACCCACCCACCTAGCCAGCCTCCCTCACCCACCCACCCACCCACCTAGCCAGCCTCCCTCACCCACCCACCCACCCACCCTGCCAGCCTCCCTCACCCACCCACCAGCCAGCCTCCCTCACCACCCACCTAGCCAGCTGCCCTGAAAGCCAGACACCCCCATCAACCCACCCTCCTAACCTCCCTCCTGCAGAGAAACCTGCAAGACAACGTCAAAGATTAGTTTCTAAGTGAAAGTGATAATGTAATTGGTGTACAGAGAGTAGCAAGAACAGAACCTGTTGAGCCTCTTGTCTGGCCACATAAAATATGTTTAGTGAAGGTAAGTTCCAGCTCCTAAAGGAGCGTTATAGAATACAAGACAATATAAAAGGGAAACCTCATACGAAACGGAGTCAAATCACATTATAGAACGAAAAAGTAATATAAAAGACTTGCGAGTAATGACAGAAGACCTTACTTCTAAAGAACACAGTAAAGTAGCTGTCACAACTGCAAGAAAAATGACAGGTTGGGTAACAAGAACCTTTCAAACAAGAGATACCAGACCAATGATCATTCTTTTCAAAACACTAGTGTTCTCCAGTGAAATATTGTTGCATAGTAAGAGTCTCATTCAAAGCTTGAGAAATTGCTGACCTGGAGTACTTGCAAAGATCGCTTACTAGCTAGAGTCCACTCAATAAAGCATCTAAATTATTGGGACCGCTTACAATGTTTAAATCTGTATTCCAAAGAGTGCAGGCGGGAGATACATAATAATTTACACTTAGAAAATACTAGGAGTGGTTCCAAACCTACACACGGAAATAACACCACACGAGACCAGAAGGCATGGCAGGATGTGCAAAATAGTCCATAGAAAAACGGAGGTGCAATAAATACGCTGAGCGAGAACTTGATCAACTTCAATGGGTCAGGACTATTCAACACCTTCCATCCCTCTACTCATACGCGACATAGCTGGCCAACCTCTTGCATTGTTCGAACATCTTCAAAGGATACCTGATCAACCACGCTATGATTCATACGTCAGGCTAAGAGTAGCGGCGTTGAACAATCTGGATAACGAGATGATCAACTTGGAGGCCTGGTCGGGGACTGGGCCGCGGGGACGTTGATCCTCAGACTCATCGAAATTGTAGCCGAAAGGAAAGGCAGGCTAGAAATCAGTTAATTTTTTATAAGAAACTAAAATACACATTTTAACATTAAAACTTTATCTGCAATTGATGTATATTTAAGAGAGAACAGTTTTAATATTTTATTGTTACGTTTTGGAATTATGTACTGAATGCTTTTAATATTTAATGTTGTATGTGACTGTTGCCAGAACTGACTATCACTTGCACTCAACACACACTCAAACCTTGTGGTTAACTTGTAACATTGCAATATTCTCTCCTTTCCCTACCCTTAATTTCTTTCCCTCCTCCATTTCATTACACACCAGATTCTTAGGAAACTGAAGATCTATCTTCCTATTTTTCCAATGCAGTAATTCCTTTTGATCGCATTTTGTGTGCAATAACACTACGGTCACAACTGTCGAAGGCTTTCGCGAAATCTGTGTATTTCTATTTCACTGATTTGCCTTTTGCTCTCTCTTTGCATCTCCTGGATTGTATATGATTCTTGTAGCTTTAGTTCAATCGTTACTATTTCTCTACATAGCTTTCCTTGTCGTTCTTAAGATAGGGTGTCTCAAGAACAAGGTTGTTCTGCGATTCGTTTTCTTCGCATATAGAGGGAACGCCATTATCCTTGTAGTCTGCATCACTTCCTCCTTTTTTTCTGAGGTATTGTACCATCAAGTTAGTAGTATAGGTTGAGTATTGTACCAGCAGGTCAGTGTAGGTTGAGTATTGCACCAGCAGGTCGGAGAAGGCTGCATATGTAACAACTAGATCACGTGTCACCGCTGTAAACCTGCACTCCGTATTGTAACAATGTATATATACTATGTACACCGTAAAGGCCAGCCACAGCCCTCACGCCAACGGGAGAGAAAGATTGAAACACCGTACTGGATACTGGAAAGATAATATACCAAGGATAATACAAGCACAGATCTAACTACTCTAACAACTACCACCACCCCCACATCTAGGTTAGCCCCACTTCTGGCTAGTTGACTGATAATTACTGGTAGTTAATGTCCTGGACCCGTGACGAGGAGGTCCAGGAAAAGAGCAAAAAGAATTTCATTTTCCTCGCTCTTGATAATTACTAGGGAACAGATGTTTAATTATTATTACTTACTGCAATTAGGTTGGCTGTTACTTTAGTTATCTTATTCTTTAGCTTAGAGAATCACTGATAACAAGTTAACGACCAAACAATCATAAATATTTCTACCATGCCAGAATGATGTTGAAATACAGTGACAGAATCAGGCAACATTTACCCTACAATTCAGCTGCCTCCGGTGGATTTTACAGCCGGTGTCTTCCCTGAGGCAGCAGATTGTCTCCACCCACACTATCCTAAGTTCCTCACACTTAGATCTACTATGAAACTCCGCCAATGGGCACCAAGACCCGCATGAGGGCATTAAGAGACCTTTCACCAGAGGCCAAAGAACCTCTAGGCCTACAGGTGGGCGTGGCCCAACGAAAACCCAACATTCTGATGGGAACACTGATGTCTGTTGCTACATGGTAGATAGTCATAACTAGCCAAGGATCTTAACCAAACAACCGAGAGGAACGTTTCCAGGTGGTACTTCCCAAAGCGAGGCCAAAGGGGGCCAGCAGACGAGGCTGGAGGCCAGGGACAGGCCAGGGACAGGCCAGTCCCGAGGATGGCCCCTCAGCTGCCCAGTAATAACAGCTGGCCCAGCTAGTGACTCTTGCACCACGCCAGACGGGGAAGGCCATCTCGAGTGACAAGACTCACTGTACAACTTGACCTTTGTTTAAGCTATATATGGCTCTACATCCTGCCTGGTGTCACCCGAAACTGAGGGAAGGCGAGAATAGGAGAGAAGGCAGCAAGAAGGGAGAGGAAAAAGGAGAACCAGTGAGGATTTATGTGGTTGTAACAGATCTATTGTACCAGCTGGTCACAGTAGGCTGGATCTATTGCACCAGCTGGTCGCAGTAGGCTGCATCTATTGCACCAGCAGGTCGCAGTAAGCTGGATCTATTGCACCAGCTGGTCACAGTAAGCTGGATCTATTGTGCCAGCTGGTCACAGTAAGCTGGATCTATTGCACCAGCTGGTCGCAGTAGGCTGGATCTATTACATGTACACCTCTCAGAATATAAAAAGAAATATGTAACTTCAATAACTAAAGGAAAGGCCAACTTTCATGTTGCGGAACAATACTGTTGGCCAATACTGGAAGTATGTAATGCTGGGTTATGACGTGCGCCCCGGGCTCACAATGGCAGGTTTCTCGTCTCGCTTTTAATTTGTCACACGAATTAGTGAAGTGGAAATGTTATGCTTTTGCTACGTGATTAACAGATATTGCCCCTTCTTCTTCTTCTTCTTCCCTCTCTTTATACGGTCCCTCTCCCTTCCTCCCTTCTCCTTCCCTCTCTTTATACGTTCCCCCCTTCCCACCCCCTTCTCCCTTCCTCTCTTTACACGTTCCCTCTCCCTCCCTCTCTTTACACGTTCCCTCTCCCTCCCTCTCTTTACACGTTCCCCCTTCCCACCCCCTTCTCCCTCCCTCTCTTTACACGTTCCCTCTCCCTCCCTCTCTTTACACGTTCCCCCCTTCCCACCCCCTTCTCCTTCCCTCTCTTTACACGTTCTTCCTCTTTCCCCTCCCCTTCTCCTTGCGTCTCTTTCTCTGTTTCCATTTGTCTGTTTTTCTCTATGTGTGCTGTTAGCTGTGTGTCTGTTTTCTGTGTGTTTCTATTTTTCTGTTTGTCTTCATGTCTCTCTTCCCTGGTCGATCCGGTCTCTGTGCAGGACCGGATCTCTTTGCCTGTTTCTGTATCTGCCTGTATGTCTGCCTGTGTATGTCTGCCTCTGCATGTCTCTTATAAAAATAATATAATAGTCTACCACTGTCGTGTGGGTGGTCAGCCTAGGAGGAGCCTAGCGGTGCGAAATATTAACAAATATATTTGTTACCCGGTTTGCTTCGAGAAAGGAGCAGGACTTGAGAAAGCCTTTGAAACTGTACATGTATTCTGTTTTATACTACTACTACAGCCAAAGTAGCAATAGCAGAAATGTATTTAATTTTTCTGAGATCGGTGAATAATAATATGTAATGGTGTGAGGGGGACACAATATGACTGGATGCTGTTCCCTCTTGAATTCTGGCGACCCTAACCAGTTGTGCTTGTCCCATACACCATACCATTTCCCCTGCAAAGTTGAGTGAGGCTAGCCCCAAGCATCTGGCCTCCATGGACACACGTACAGAAAGAGACATTCTCTCTCTTATAGATGTAGATGCACGTGTGTTCACATATTTTCAGCACTGCCACGTTCAGTGATTCCTGACTGCACAGAATTATATTGTTTCCTGTTAACAATATAACATTATTTTTGGCCACTGGAATAAAACAAAAAGCCTAGAGAAACAAAACGCGCCGCCTCTCTGACTGAGCGCTCTCTTGGCACCCTCGAGACCCTCAGCTCGCTGGGAGCTCTACTAAGGGAGTACCTTACCGTATTATAAAGAGGATACTTTGTTAATAATATGAATTTTACAATTTCTAATGTCCGTGGGAGAGTAACACTAATGCGTCTAGTCCCACCATTATTACCCTTCCTCGGTGGCTCAGCTCACGAGGACGCGCCTCTCTCTTCCTTCATTATTAATGTTAAAGATTTATTGTTGCACATGTAGAATATTATATATATAATTTTGCAATAATCAATTGCCAAAAGAAGCTAACTCCTATGACAAAAACTGCCAGTGTAACTTTTTCCCCTTAAAAGGTATGATATCTTTTCCTTGTGGAGGAAGAGGGCAGTGGGAGAGAGCGTACGGTAGCCTAGCCTAATTGTTGAAGTATTTACCTGATTTACTTGATTTACCTGAGGTCCACTAACCCAAGTGGCCTCGGCGAGGACAGGAAGCCTGCGGCTTCTCGAAGGTCCCCCCCCCCCATTTGCTTTGATGATCTTTTCTAGGTATATTTTAAAACTCAACACAGTTACGGCTTTGGTGGGTAGGCGGTTCTATGGGTTAATAACCCTGTGGGTGAAAAAGCATCTCCTATTCTGAGTCCTACATTGTGGCTATTTCCTTATTTTCTAACCCAGCTCCCCGGGCGCCCTAAGGGACCCTGGACAGTCTTGACAGTGTCCGCTGTAACAGCCTATAAGCATGGCCCGCTTATACCACTGGTGCTGCAAGTCGTTAGTGGTTAGTGTTAAAAGAACGTTGAATACTTGGTCATTAACGCCCCCTTCTGATGGAAAAACGCTTCAAAATCTGTGAACTATACGTGTCGCTATTTGACGCCAGCAAGATGTGACGATGCGAGTGACTGATTGCCAAAACCGAACAATATATAAATTGTCAAATGTTATTCGTCAATATCTTTTACCAAAGACAGTGAGTCGCTACTTGAGCGCCAAGCACTTAGCAAATATACACACATCGTGCGCATTAATCTAACACTCGAGGTAGATATTTAACTTATGAATATTAATGTATAGGAAACTCTTTTAAAGGCAGTAAACAAACAGCGACACTGGACTTTGTACTGGCAGCGGAGGACAGGTTAAAACAGGGAGACAATCCGGCAGACAACACTGGCTAACGGAAGCTTCGCCTCAGTCTCCAAGTCGTGACACTTCAACAGTTTACAGTTATTTCTGCCGCTGTTCTGACCTACGCATACCTGCTGCCTTAATCAACAGTCGCCTCACACACTCAGGTCTAGTCATACGCACACTCAGGTCTAGTCATACACACACTCAGGTCTAGCCATACACACACACTCAGGTCTGGCCACACACACACTCAGGTCTAGCTATACACACATACTCAGGTCTGGCCATACACACACACACTCAGGTCTAGCCATACACACACACACACACTCAGGTCTGGCCATACACACACACTCAGGTCTGGCCATACACACACACACACACTCAGGTCTAGCCATACACACACACTCAGGTCTGGCCATACACACAGGAGATCGTAGCCTGGTGGATCAGGGGATCGTCGCCTGGTGGATAGCGCGCAGGATTCGTAATTCTGTGGCGCGGGTTCGATTCCCGCACGAGGCAGAAACAAATGGGCAAAGTTTCTTTCACCCTGAATGCCCCTGTTACCTAGCAGTAAATAGGTACCTGGGAGTTAGTCAGCTGTCACGGGCTGCTTCCTGGGGTGTGTGTGTGTGTGGAAAAGAAAAGAAGTAGTAAACAGTTGATTGACAGTTGAGAGGCGGGCCGAAAGAGCAAAGCTCAACCCCCGTAAAAATACAACTAGTAAACACACACACTCAGGTCTGGCCGTACACACACTCAGGTCTAGCCATACACACACACTCAGGTCTGGCCATACACACACACTCAGGTCTAGTCATACACACACACACTCAGGTCTAGCCATATACACACACACACTCAGGTCTGGCCATACACGCACACACTCAGGTCTAGCCATATACACACACACTCAGGTCTGGCCATACACACACACTCAGGTCTGGCCATACACACACACTCAGGTCTGGCCATACACACACACTCAGGTCTGGCCATACACACACACTCAGGTCTGGCCATACACACACACTCAGGTCTGGCCATACACACACACTCAGGTCTGGCCATACACACACACTCAGGTCTGGCCATACACACACTCAGGTCTGGCTATACACACACACTCAGGTCTGGCCATACACACACACTCAGGTCTGGCCATACACACACTCAGGTCTGGCCATACACACACTCAGGTCTAGCCATATACATACACACTCAGGTCTGTATGGCCTAGTCTGTCGTGGCCTAGTCGACTAAGGCAGCGTCCGGAATCATCCCGGGCGTAAGTTCGAACCCTTGCCCTTGTGGATTTGTTCTCTGCCCGTTGTTTCTGCCATCAGCCGGGTTCGATGACCCTAGGATTACGAGTCCAAAGCGCTGTTCATACAACTATCAGGCCCCCATGTGTGTGTGTGTGTGTGTGTGTATTCACCTAGTTGTGCTTGCGGGGGTTGAGCTCTGCTCTTTCGGCCCGCCTCTCAACTGTCAATCAACTGTTTCTACTACTACTATTTTTTTCCACACATACACACATACACACACACACACACACACACACACACACACACACACAGTGTGCGTTTGTGTGTTTTAGTTAATAAATAACAGGTGGGTCAAAGTGCTCTGTTGTGGTGTGTGGATGGTGGAGTGGTGTTGTTGTGCAGTATTGGTTGGTGTGGGTGGGGGAACAGAGTGATACGGATGGTGTGGGTGATGCGGTGGGTGGTGTGGGTGATGCGGTGGGTGGTGTGGGTGATGTGGTGGGTGGTGTGGATGAGGCAGTGTGGAGTTGATGAATGTGGTCTTGCATCTGTGATAGAGTCCTTGAATGTTGCCTGACAATGAAGCAGTTCAATTAACATAGAGGTTAGAACACACACTTACCTCTAGTGGAACAGTAGTTGTGTAGTTTCTCTTGTTCCAAATGATTATACCGTCGCCATCTGCAGAGAAGTATAATAATTATAATGATAGTAAAATGATAATGATAATCATTATTATTACAGCACGTTCTCCGGGTAAAGTAATTATATCAAGTCATCAACCTCCCTCTGAAAGCCCCTGGATAGTTCTCCAGATATCTGCGATGGTCTGAGAGCATATTACAGTTCCAATAATAGTTTACTTGTAAACAAGCAAGTGAAGCTTTGTCCAAAACAGAGAATATTCTCTCAAGTTATCACTGTACCGTTTGTAATTTAAACTCTAGATTTAAAAACAGAGTCTATGGTAAACTCATTTTCTTTGATAAGTCCTGCGGCAGAAGTTTTCTCTAATGACAAATTCTATGGAATACTCATGTAGATTTTGATTTTCATATATTTTTTTTTAGAGTTTTTAGTTTACTTCATTTATTATGCACCCCATACCCATCTTGTGGGCGGTAGTGGAAAGGGTTACAGAGGCACATAATGGGCTCAGGGACTGAACAGTCACAATACAGCATATGGCTAGCACATAAAAGAAGACAGCAATGAACACAATGATAAGGTTGTTTGATATTACATAAAAATTAGGAGATTGGGTAACACTAGGTACAGAGCAAATTTAAAGCTCAGTGTAGGAAACTAAGAAGATGAAATTAGGTACTTTTTGGTTTTGCTTTTAAATAAGGCAAAAGTTTTAAAGTTTTTCAATTCACTAGGGAGTGAGTTCCATAGACTAGGTCCCTTAATTTGCATAGAGTGTTTACACAGATTAAGTTTGACCCTGGGGATATCAAAGAGATATTTATTTCTGGTGTTTTATATCTATACAAGAGTTGTTACATTCTTGTACAGCCACTAGTACGCGTAGCGTTTCGGGCAGGTCCCTGGAATACGATCCCCCCCGCGAAGAATCGTTGTTACAACCAAGTACACATTTTACTGTTGAGTTAAACAGAGGCTACAGTTAAGGATTTGCGCCCAGTAAATCCTCCCCGGCCAGGATACGAACCCATGACATAGCGCTCGCGGAACGCCAGGCGAGTGTCTTACCACTACACCACGGAGACTGAATAATTTCACATGATGGAGAATAAAACACAGTCCCTAAACTTACCTAACCATGGACAGGGAAGAGATAATAGCACTAATTACATAGTGGTTTTGAAGTGATAACCACGAGGATAGCACACCCCTCCGAGGACAAGTTATATTTTTATCACAACCTGTCCTCAGGGACGAAGAGGTTGTATTAATCACTACAAAACCATTACATAATTAGTGTTGTTATCTACTCCCTAGTCATGGTTATGTTTTATTACTTATTAAATTTATTACTTAAATTTATTACATAAATCATTACTAAAATTTATTACATAAATCATTACTTAAATTTATTACATAAATCATTACTTAAATTATTACTTAAAATTTATCACTTAAATATACATTAGTATGGTGTATTATTCACAAACATGTGAAATATGACATTCGAAAACTATTTGAGTATCCCCCTAGATTTCCTTTTACAGAAAACCAAATTATTCAGACAGTTTCAAAGAAAACGAGTTAAGCATAGCCTTTTCATATTTTAAACCAACGATTTATATGACAATAAAATTATAACTCGAGAATATTCTCTGTTTAGGACAAAGATTCTCTTGCCAGTTTACAAGGAAACTATTATTGAACCCATAGT
Source organism: Procambarus clarkii (assembly GCF_040958095.1). Taxonomy (NCBI): domain Eukaryota; kingdom Metazoa; phylum Arthropoda; class Malacostraca; order Decapoda; family Cambaridae; genus Procambarus; species Procambarus clarkii. The sequence goes on from NC_091206.1 coordinate 20,715,954, forward strand.
GTACTTTAAGACCATCACAAATAACTGGCTAACTATCCAGTTGGTGTTAGAATGGGTTTGTAGTCTCGAGGTAATCACTTTACTCTGAGGACGGGCTCTATTAAAAACAACAAACACAACATGCCCGAAACGCTTTGCGTAATAGTGGCTTTAGGCATTGTATGTACTAGCCCTATCTATAAATCCATCACTCTTTGTAAAATCTCTTGTATGTATGTACCTTACCTAAATAAACATTTGATTTGATTTGATTTGAACATCACAGAAAGCGTTACATTTGCGAGTGTAATCACAGTTGTAGCTACACGCCGTCCATCAGCCTCACCAGCATGTTGTTACACCTGCACGCTAAACCAACATGCTATACCTCCATGCTAAACCAAGAAGTTACTCCAGCACGCAAAACCTGCGTGTTACACTTACACGCAAAATCTGAATGTTACACCTGCACGGAAAACCTGCATCTTACACCTGGACGCAAAACCTGCATCTTACACCTGCACGGAAAACCTGCATCTTACACCTGCACGCAAAACCTGCATCTTACACCTGCACGCAAAACCTGCATCTTACACCTGCACGCAAAACCTGCACGCAAAACCTGCATCTTACACCTGCACGCAAAATCTGCACGCAAAACCAACATGCTACACCTGCACGCTGATACAATATGCTACACCTGCACGTTGATACAACATGCTACACCTGCACGCTGATACAATATGCTACACCTGCACGTTGATACAACATGCTACACCTGCACGCTGATACAACATGCTACACCAGCACGCTGATACAACATGCTACACCTGCACGCTGATACAACATGCTACACTTGTTATAAGGAGCGTGTATGCATTTATACAGTTATACAGTCCTCCATGGACAGTGTTAGAGATCTGTTAGACAACATGTGGAGTATTGGGTAGCTGAACACTCAACCACAGGAGGTGAGAAGGTGACTGAAGTGCTTGTACAATGCTAACTAGCAACGCTCTTAGTCTGTCTCCTATTCATTGATGGTGCTTCACATGATCGACTCAACAATCCTCAGAGCTCGCAATACTTCCCGCCCTGGTGCCAACACCACCATGGGAACACAACAACACCGCTGTGTTCCAAGTGGGAGCTGCTGCAAGCACAGACACGCAAACACACGCGAACATACATTCAAATTGAACTACAATATTTGGTATGTTCCGCTGCATAAGACAACAGTAATTGACTGTATTCAGCTGCATAACACAACAGTAATCGACCGTATTCAGCTGCATAACACAACAGTAATCGACCGTATTCAGCTGCATAACACAACAGTAATCGACCGTATTCAGCTGCATAACACAACAGTAATCGACCGTATTCAGCTGCATAACACAACAGTAATCGACCGTATTCAGCTGCATAACACAACAGTAATCGACAGTATTCAGCTGCATAACACAACAGTAATCGACCGTATTCAGCTGCATAACACAACAGTAATCGACCGTATTCAGCTGCATAACACAACAGTAATCGACCGTATTCAGCTGCATAACACAACAGTAATCGACCGTATTCAGCTGCATAACACAACAGTAATCGACCGTATTCAGCTGCATAACACAACAGTAATCGACCGTATTCAGCTGCATAACACAACAGTAATCGACCGTATTCAGCTGCATAACACAACAGTAATCGACCGTATTCACCTGCATAACACAACAGTAATCGACCGTATTCAGCTGCATAACACAACAGTAATCGACCGTATTCAGCTGCATAACACAACAGTAATCGACCGTATTAAGCTACATAACACAACAGTAATCGACCGTATTCAGCTGCATAACACAACAGTAATCGACCGTGTTACAGATGTTGGCGCAAGATTACAGACATTGTTCAGGTGGCCGTGAGCCACAGTCTAGGAAGCCCGGGCTGCGGAACACTACCCAATACAGGTGAGAATGTGAATGAATGCGACCACTTCTCTCGAATGTAAATTTGGTTTAGAAATGCTGCAAACAAACCCTTTTGTGTTGAGCCCGGAGGTACAAGTACAAGGCTCCAGACCAAGGCTTAAGGTAAACATCTTAGCTGTAATGGAATTTAAATGACTATATAATGTAAATTATCATAACTGTAAGGCATAGTCAGGCAACGCAACTGCTCAAACTGCAAGGTCTGATAACATATTAAAATATTCCAGCATCAGTAATACACCTTAAACATCTTTATTATTTAAGGGGAACATCTCCCAAACTGAGCTCGTATTAAGTACCAGTCATTATCCAGACCCTGACCAAACACCTTAATTAGGCAACGCTCCCTCCGACCATTCACCGGCACCCGCCCTCCACCCAAGTCCACACCCAACGCCAATCACCAGCTGTATGTATGCTTGCCCAACATAACAACTGGTTACACTGTCCAGGTAATTACTCCTTCAGTCTGGTAACACTGTCTAGGTAATAACTCCCCTACACCTGACACTCGCCAATCCGGTACAAACTTCTTTTCACATAAAATATTAGTGATACTGACTGCTGTTTGTCAGCGGTGCTTACAGCCGCTGTGTTCGTGTTATGTTTACAGCTTCAGATGGTGTGGCGCTGTGTTCGTGTTGTGTTTACCGCGTTAGATTGTGTGGCGTTGTGTTCGCACTCACCTAGTTGTGCTTGCGGTTTGTGAGTGATTGTGTGAGAGAGTGTGAGAGTGCGAGAGAGTGTGAGAGTGTGAGAGAGAGAGGGGGAAGACTGACCGAGAGCGAAGGACAGGAGCGACGAACGCTTTACCTTCAAATGACCTTCCTTACTATCACTTCTCACCCATTTTTGGTGTATACTTTTCGTCATCTTTCGCATACGTGTGCAGGCTGTGTGAGTACTCACCTACGTGTGCCTGCAGTGTTCAGAGTTGACAATGACCGAGATGTGACACAGTTACTTTTCTCAGCGCCATCTCATAATGTAAATATAACACGAACACAGAACCAGCTGACACTGTATATATAACACCTGCAAGTGTAAAGTGATGGAAATGGGACCAGGAGACCAAAGGGACAGTATACAATGACGGAAAACCATCTCCCTATAACGATTCGATAACAAAACCTGGGAGTGGACATAACGTCAAACCTAACTCCGGAGGCTCATATAAATAGGATAACATCAGCACCATTCTCTACATTAGCAAAAGTTAGAGGATAATTAAGGAACCTAAATAAGGAGGCATTTAGATTGGTGTACAGTCACGGCCATAAATCCCTCTCTGTTTTGGGTACATAAATGCACCAGTAACACTGCTAACTGGGTGTCCATGAATCGTTATAAAATCGTCTATTTATATGCCTTAGAATATGCACATAATATGCTGAGACGTGAGAATAATATTGGATTATAAATGTCTGAATTATGTTCGTAGTTCCCGTGGCGTAGTGGTAAAGTGATCGCCTGGTGTTTCGCGAGCGTTTTGGCCTGGGTTCGTATCCTGGCTGGGAAGGATTGACTGGGCACTAATTCTTAACTGTAGCCTGGTTTTTATCCCTGCGTATCAAACTCAACATTAATCAAACGACAGCAGCTGCATTAGATGCACATTCCACAGCGACTGCAATGATTAGAAAAGCCGTTGAAGAATGGGACTCACTAGTGAACATTCTCCACCTACATCCGCCACCAAGATAATGTTATTAAAACAAGACAAAAACCAGTGCACTAAAATAGAAGCTAAAAAGAAACAGGGAAAAAGGAGGAAACTCCACCTCCATTTAAAACTTTGACCCAAATATCAGAGTAACAGGTTATCGCGAATAACCGAACTCAATTACGGGCTCACCATAGCCAGTGCTACATGGACATTTCGTTCCGAGTAGCTAAATCTAAAACAACAACAACATGGAAAATTCCCAGTTACAGCCCCACTCTTGTGCCAGGGAAGTCCACTACGGGCTCACCGTACCCTATGCTACTTGGAACTCTTTGTTCCGAGTAGCTGAATCTAAAACAACATGGAAAATTTGTCGTTGAAAATGTAAGGAGTGCCTTGTGAAACGCATCCTTAGGCGTCAGACCATAATATAGTGTGAAAATGAACTTTGGAGAGTTAATTTTTCAACTTCCCTCGACAGTGACGAAAAATATTAGAAATATATACGTATATAATAATAATAATAATAATAAATAAATATATATATATATATATATATATATATATATATATATATATATATATATATATATATATGTATATATATATATATATATATATATATATATATATATATATATATATATATATATGTATATATATATATATATATATATATCTATATATATATATATATATATATATATATGTGTGTATATCACGAAAATAAACACGTGATTAAGAATGTGACAATGTCAGACCACGGAGGAAAAATGAAACAGGAAATTTCCTTAAGTACTTTCGTATATTAAATACATCTTCAGAAGGACCTTCTGAAGATGTATTTAATATACGAAAGTACTTAAGGAAATTTCCTGTTTCATTTTTCCTCCGTGGTCTGACATTGTCATATATATATATATATATATATATATATATATATTTGCTTGACAAAAGCAAACGTGTATGAATACACTGAGGCTTCCTGTCCACCAACACAATGAATTGTTATTATTATATAATTCGAGTCATATAAAAGTATTAGGACGTCAATAATTGTGATCAAAATTTCTATAGTATGAAATGCTATTTTATACGCTACTTTCGTATTTACTTGTCTCGTACACGCGCACCAGTCACTTCGTAACCTTATGTTAATAATATTAATGACAAGCACAGCTTTGTCATGTTAGTTTAGGATTTTATGTTCAAAAGGAGACAATTTGTTATCTAGTCTTAGGCCTGGTGGACGGCGGCCAGGGAGACGGCCACATCCCAAACCCACACAATATTTGTTACTGCACTGCACATTAAGTGCTTTATTTGTTGTGTGTTATGAAGCGTATTATCCACTGATTGGTTATCCGTTGGTGCTGCCTGTTTGTCCAGACTTTAACTTTGTAAACAAACTCCACTGTAGTTAACAAACAAGAGAGCTAAGGTTTATTAGCCGTAGTGTTTTTCAACCTTCTTACACCTGCGGATCGATGAAAATATCAATATTTCGCGGACCGGTTGACGGCTGAGACATAAATTAAAACCAATGTAGATTGGTTTGAATAAAATACTATGTATTTTACTTACATAATTTAATGTTATAAAATTAGCCTTTTTAGTTAGTGCGCCATCTGCTGCTGCTTCTTTGTTAGATAATTTGATATAGGTGGCGGCAGCGTTGTGTAAGTTCCTCTAAGGTGGAACATAGGGAGCCGGTCGGCCGAGCGGACAGCACGCTGTACTTGTGATCCTGTGGTCCAGGGTTCGATCCCAGGCGCCGGCGAGAAACAATGGGCAGAGTTTCTTTCACCCTATGCCCCTTTTACCTAGCAGTAAAATAGGTACCTGGGTGTTAGTCAGCTGTCACGGGCTGCTTCCTGGGGTGGAGGCCTGGTCGAGGACCGGGCCGCGGGGACACTAAAGCCCCGAAATCATCTCAAGATAAGGTAGATTTTCGCTCTTGCAGAAACTGTTTTACTTCTTTCCTGGGTCGGAAAAGGCGTGCAGAACCTTCCCCTCGATAACTACCTCAGTTGTGTCTGGAGAAGATGTTGGTGGCGCGAGTCCATACTCTCACACGGGCGTGAGAGTATCACCTCACCGCAACACTGTAGCCCCTCACCGCAACACTGTAGCCTTCAGAATCATGTAGCGGCTATATGTTTCGGGCGAAAGTTTTCGTGAACCGCCAGGAAATTTCCGCGGACCACAGGATGAAGAACACTGTGAGTGGATACCTGATCAACCAGGCTGTGACTCATACGTCAGGCTGCGAGCAGCCGCGTCCAACAGCCTTGTTGATCAGTCCAGCAACCAGGAGGCCTGGTCGACGACCGGGCCGCGGGGACGCTAAGCCCCAGAAGCACCTCAAGGTAACCTCAAGGTAGAAGTGGCGTTCGTTCATGAGTATAATAAAAGTTGCCAATTAATGGTGATGATAAATCTAGCCTTCCTATGTTTCCTTTAGAGAGCCCTTGACCGCGAACTATTTCTTGATGACAAGACTCATTGAGAGCAATATGGTACATGATCATCATAATACTGGTTTGATCCACTTACTTTTGCGAAGATCAAGATGAATAAACATGCCTTATGTTCAATATTTCTTCATGCTACACAACACGACTTGTTCATTTACATGAAAATGATAGTTCGCACACACATATACACATAGTTGAGAGGCGGGACCAAAGAGCCAGAGCTCAACCCCCGCAAACACAACTAGGTGAGTACACAGGGATAGATAAAGATAAACTGTTTAACACTGGTGGGACGCGAACAAGGGGACACAGGTGGAAACTGAGTACCCACATGAGCCACAGGGACGTTAGAAAGAACTTATTCAGTGTCAGAGTAGTTAACAGGTGGAATGCATTAGGCAGTGATGTGGTGGAGGCTGACTCCATGCACAGTTTCAAATGTACATATGATAGAGCCCAGTAGGCTCAGGAACCTGTACACCAGTTGATTGACAGTTGAGAGGGGGGACCAAAGAGCCAGAGCTCAACCCCCGCAAGCACAACTTGGTAAGTACAACTAGGTAAGTGCACACTTATATACCGTAGTTTTCTCACTGTAAGTATAGGGCCTCGCGGCTGAGTGGATAGCGCTTGGGGGGGTCATAGTCCTAATTGCCAAAGTTCGATTCCAGGCGGAGGCGAAAACTAATGGGCAAAGTTTCTTTCACCCTGATGTACCTGTTAACCTAGCAGTAAATAGGTACCTGGGAGTTAGACAGCTGCTACGGGCTGTTTCCTGGGTGTGTGTGTTAGACATAAATATATAGCAGACGAAATTGAAGAATAAATAGATCGGTTAGAAAGGCGGAATCCAGAAGCAAATAGCTCGAGATCATTGCAGGCACAAATAGTGAATACAGGCACACATGGGACCAAAGCGTCAAAGCTCAACCCCTGCAAGTACAGTTAGGTGAGTACAATTAGGCGAGTACGTGCACGGATGTGTTAGTATGCAGCCGGCCACATCCGGTCCACTACAAGACACACATTCAACAAGTGACCTAAAACAAAGGAGCAAAAAACATGCTTCCTCTTCATGAAGAAATTTAATAAAACAGAGACAAAGGAGGAAATATTGGAAGAACAATGCCTCTTCCAATTACAATAATTGAAGTACAATTTTAGTACAATAAAAATTGGAAGCGCAATTCCTAGTTCTCTTCATCTCTTCATTTCTTATTTTTCATTATTCCTCTGTGTAATTTTTATATTGTCAATCATAGAGTGTGATGATTTAAATGAGTACAGAGGATGGGTTCAAGCGTCCATCTGTCACACAATAGCCAGACCCGAAACACGTAACGCTTTACAGGGAGCACAGGGCGTAAGGCAGGAAGCAAGGAGCAAATAGTTGGAAACAAGAAGCACACTGCATGAAACACAGGATGTGTATGCCTGGAGCATACCTGGACAGGGTTTCGGGAGTGCTTCTACTCCCCGAGTCCGGCCTGGGGCCAGGCCCGACTTGTGATAACTTGATCACATATCCTCTGCAACCCGGTTGGTCCGGCACTTTTTACAGGAATTTATCTAAATGTTTCTTGAATACATCCCCCCTTTGTTCCGGCAATATTTCTAATGCCGTGGACCTCTCATGTTCAGACAGTGATCTCTGATTGTTCCTATGGCACCTCTACTCCTCACTGGTTCTATTCTGCATCTCTTTCCGTATCTTTCGCTCCCATATGTTGTTATTCTACGGTGAAAATTTGGGACCTGGTCTTCCAGTATCTTCCATGAAAATATTAACTGGTCTTTCTCGTCTCCTTTCCAGAGAGTTCATTTGCGTGCCGTATATGTTCCTCTGTATTCCCTATAATTCAAAGATCTCTCCAGCTCTGAAAGGGAAAGTGAGTACTGAGCAGTACTCCAGACGGCACAGCACCAGTGACTTAAATAGCATTAGCATTTAGAGCCGGTCGGCCGAGCAGACAGCACGCAGGAAACATGATCCTGTGGTCCCGAGTTCGATCCCGGGCGCCGGCCAGAAACAATGGGCAGAGTTTCTTTCCCCCTATGCCCCTTTTACCTAGCAGTAAAATAGATACCTGGGAGTTAGTCAGCTGTCACGGGCTGTTTCCTAGGGGTGGAGGCCTGGTCGAGGACCGGACCGCGGGGACACTAAAGCTCCGAAATCATCTCAAGATAACCTCAAGATAAGAAGCATTACTGTGGGGTCTCTGGATTTGAACGTTCTCATAATCCATCCTATCATTTTCCTGGCCACCGCTATATTCCTGGCCACCGCTATATTCCTGGCCACCGCTATATTCCTGGCCACCGCTATATTCCTGGCCACCGCTGTATTCCTGGCCACCGCTGTATTCCTGGCCACCGCTATATTCCTGGCCACCGCTGTATTCCTGGCCACCGCTATATTCCTGGCCACCGCTGTATTCCTGGCCACCGCTATATTCCTGGCCACCGCTATATTCCTGGCCACCGCTGTATTCCTGGCCACCGCTGTATTCCTGGCCACCGCTATATTCCTGGCCACCGCTGTATTCCTGGCCACCGCTATATTCCTGGCCACCGCTGTATTCCTGGCCACCGCTATATTCCTGGCCACCGCTATATTCCTGGCCACCGCTGTATTTCTGGCCACCGCTGTATTCCTGGCCACCGCTATATTCCTGGCCACCGCTGTATTCCTGGCCACCGCTATATTCCTGGCCACCGCTATATTCCTGGCCACCGCTATATTCCTGGCCACCGCTATATTCCTGGCCACCGCTATATTCCTGGCCACCGCTGTATTCCTGGCCACCGCTGTATTCCTGGCCAGCGCTATATTCCTGGCCACCGCTGTATTCCTGGCCACCGCTATATTCCTGGCCACCGCTGTATTCCTGGCCACCGCTATATTCCTGGCCACCGCTATATTCCTGGCCACCGCTATATTCCTGGCCACCGCTATATTCCTGGCCACCGCTATATTCCTGGCCACCGCTGTATTTGCTTGGTTGTGTTCACTAAATGTCAGGTCGTCAGACAACATAATTCCCAGATGTCTTACATTTTACTTTCCTTCTACGGGTAAGTTTGATTGTGTTCTCTCTGTATTTGATTGTGTTCTCTCTGTATTTGATTGTGTTCTCTCTGTATTTGATTGTGTCCTCTCTGTATTTGATTGTGTTCTCTCTGTATTTGATTGTGTTCTTTCTGTATTTCGTTTAAGTTCCTCGTTTCAACTCATGCAATTTTCCGTGGTCCAATCGAAGACTATTTATATCGGCTTGTAGTTTTTAAGTGGAAAGAGGAAATTTCCTACAGAGGAAATTTTAAAGCTGATTTTTAAATCATCTACACAGAATAACACGAAACTGTGGCTAGTATTTTTGTCTATATCTACATAATGGGCCACAAACACCCGGCTAGTAGCACAGCTGCAAGAATGGAAAAAAACACAGAGCACATAGAAGGGAACACGGAATAAACTTCGGGGAGCACATATCACACGTTAATGAATACAGAGCATACATCACCGAGCTCAAAGCACACACCAAGGAGTGTGAAGGTCATGACAGTGATCTCGGAAACCGGGAAGCCTGGGACCAGATTCACGAAAGCACTTACGTAAACACTTACGAACCTGTACATATTTGCTCAATCTTTGGCGGCTTTGTTTCCAATTATTAAACGGTTAATGAGCTCCGAAGCACCAGGAGGCTGTTTATAACAATAATAACAGTTGAATGAGAAGTTTTCATGCTTGTAAACTGTTTAATAAATGAAACCAAAGCCGTAAAAGTTTGAGGAAAGATGTACACGTCCGTAAGTGCTTACGTAAGTGCTTTCGTGAATCTGGCCCCTGGAGCACACAATAAGGTGCATGTGTCAAGAATCACCTGTGTTGTAATAAGCAGCACGGAACTGTGCGTGCACAGTTAACACAACACATGGGCTTGGATCACTACTTCCTAAACATTTGGGCATCGAAATCACCGCAAACCTCATTCAAATAAACACATGCACACGGCAAACTCTATGCACGGATTCAAAGCACATACGACAGGACACATGGGACTAAGGATCTGGTATACTGGATCTGGTATACCCCATGGGTATACCAGTGATTATTGTAGTTGTAATCACAGAAACAGGGAACTGTTAGCGGCATTTTAAATTATGGTATGTAAACTGTTCCACATTGAGAGACAAATTAGTGATGGAGAGTTAGAAGACCTGCACTGTTAGAAGAAATACTAAATGTAGCTTGTGGATTGAGATGAATGCAGCTAATGGAATATTAATAATAAACATTATACTCGGTAAAAAAAAAAAAACACAATTCAGCACAAAAAGTAAGGTTTTAAAAATGCTTTGAAATGTAAGCCAGGCTTAAAAATGTAAGCCAGGTTAACAAATATGGCTGCAGGTGGTTTTATCCGAGTTCTACTATGGCTGCGTGAACTTCTCTCTGCAGACTCTCACTCAGAGATTATAACTCGCACTCCTGCATTAAGCTCAGCACAGCTAGGTCCTCGTTCCTAATTAGTTCTTTCGTGTCTAAATGAAATTGAAATTGTATTGTATTGAAGTGTATTGAAATTTGACCACAGATTACCTTCTGCCTACTACACAGAACGTGTGTAGCGAAACGTTAACTTCCACTAGCACCCTCTTAGAGTAGTGTTGGGAGTCCTCCTCCAAGATATTACGTTAATATTAATGTTTTTGTGCTATGTTGTATTTGCTCTTTAAAATGTAAATGAAGGTGGATTTCAGTTCCAACATTTTTGTTCACAGTTTGTTCCATTTCTTTACTGAAATGTTTAAACTGTGGCTGTACACCAGTAGAAAGTTGTCGGTGCTGGGTCTCCCTGCTTAAACTACGACGGCTCTATGTAGAGGGGTCAGGCAGGTGTAGAGGGGTCAGGCAGGTGTAGAGGGGTCAGGCAGGTGTAGAGGGGTCAGGCAGGTGTAGAGGGGGCCAGGCAGGTGTAGAGGGGTCAGGGAGGTGTAGAGGGGCCAGGGAGGTGTAGGGAGGAGGGGGGGGTCGATGAAGGGAGTGAAGGAAGAAAGTGGAATGAAGGGGAGGAGGTACGGGGCTTGGCAGCGCGGTGTGGGAGGAGGTACGGATGGGAGTTGTGACAAAAGCTTCATTAACATAGAGTGGAGATCATTTACGTCAGTGTTATGTTGCGGGAGACAAGACGTGAGGCTGATAACAGCAGTGGGTCAGTGGGCCATTGGTGGGGCTGCAACACTCACACAACACACAGTATACGTTATACACAACACAACATAGTGTTCCAGGGGCAAGACCCATCCAACAAAGTACAATTGTCAGCTTTGTAGAGCAAGAGCGCCGAGGTGTACCTTGATCATACCTTGATGGGGTTCTTGGAGGAGTTCTAGTCCCCAAGCCCGGGGCCAGGCTTGACATGTGAGAGCTTGCTCCAACAAGCTGTTACTTGGAGCGGCCTGCAGACTCACGTATCCATTACAGCCTGGTTGGTCAGCACTTCTTGAAGGAAACTATCCAGTTTTCTCATGAAGACATCCACTTTAGTTCCGGCAATATTTCTTAATCTCGTTGTGATGATGTTAAACAACGATGAACCTCTGATGTACATGCAGTGTTCTCTGATGCCTACGGAACCCCCTGCTCTTCATTGGCTCTATTCTCCACTTCCTTCCATATCAGTCACTCCAGTATGTTGTTATTTTACTGTGTAAATTTGGGACCTGGCCCTCCAGAATTTTCCATGTATAGAGGGATATACATTTATATATATATACAACAAATACAGAAAACAGAGGGTATACAGAAAATGTATACATTATTTGAGATCTCTCTCCTTTCCTCTCTAGAGAGTACATCTGGAGAGTTTTAAGATAATCAATAATTTAGGTGTTTTATCGTGTCTATGTAAACCGTATATGTTCTCTGTATTCCCTTTATTTCAGCAATCTCTCCCGCTCTGATGGAGGAAGTGAGTATGGAGCAGCACTCGGGACGGGACAGCACAAATGATTTCAATAGTGATGGGATGGGATCCCTGAATTTGAAGGTTCCCGTAAACCATCCTATCATTTTTCTGGCTGATGCAATATTTGCTGGTTATGAGCCCTAAAGATTGTGTTTTTACCCCGTGTTTTGTGTAAGGGTGTGACTCATACGTCAGGCTGCGAGCAGCCGCGTCCAACAGTCTGGTTGATCAGTCCAGCAACCAGGAGGCCTGGTCGACGACCGGGCCGCGGGGACGCTAAGCCCCGGAAGCACCTCAAGGTAACCTCAAGGTAGGCCCTCATTGTTACCGTGCCTGAGTACGGTGCACCTTCACCACCCGCCCAGGTATCATTGTTACCGTGCCTGAGTACGGTGCACCTTCACCACCCGCCCAGGTATCACAATTGCTCGTCTGCCGTCCGAATATTAGGCTTTACAAAAGAATATAAAGGAATTTAAAGATTAAAGTGCCATTAAACCAAATTGGCCTGATGGTTTATAGGAATGTTGTAGTGGTATAATGTTCTCCGCGGATCTGGAGATAAATAACCATCTCTAATTTTAAATGGATATGCAGTATTACTGTTAATTATATCACTTGGAAAGCTGTTACATATGTTTACTAATGATTAAAGTGGAAATATCTTGCTTCATTGTAATTACATAGTTTGTTTACATTGTTAAAGTCATTGTTGCACCTTACATTTATGCAATGTTAAAGTGTTTTCCTGCGTCCAGAGTGACGTCTTTGGTCATCTGAAATACTTGCATGAAATGGATGTTTTTCTTCTAAACACGACTGAATAAATAAACTGTTTTTATAGGTTTTATTTCAAGGTTTTGTTATCAACTTTATATTGCTGGGCGCTGAGCACCTTCCATTTTGTAAATAAGTTTTCCTTCTTCAAATATATTTGGTGAAGAGTTACACTAAAAGCTTGAATTCTCTTTGTGTATCTTCATTTGCTCTCTTTAGACCAGCCAGACGATTCTTTAGTTTCTGTGTTGAGACATTTGCTCGTAAACGTTCCTCACACCAAACCTGCGTTCATCGGCAGCTTGGATACCAGATATCTGGTCATTTGTAATCCAGCTAACCACAATTATGCTCATCTATCGTCAGCAGACTCTCAGGTGTTCATAACTGTCTGTTCTCGCAAACGTTCTCAACGCCAAGAAACTGTCGTACTAAAGGGCCTTACCCTAACCTAACAGAGGACCCACGAACAGAAAACGGGACATGGTCAATATCGCGAGCCGCTGCAATTTCCTAGTACGCCGGTTTTTGGCCTTAGGTAAAGTATACGTCAAAATGCGACGTGCTATTAGGGGCCTACGGGCCCGCTACGCAGCAGCCTGTTGGACCAAACTCTCACAAGTCAGGCCTGGCCCCAGCCCAGGCTTGGGGAGTAGAAGAATTAACAGAACCCCATCCAGGTACAGTCATACCAAATGTAAGTTGTACCAGAGGATATATTCTCATGCTTTGCTGCAATACGTACTTGAGATATGAAAAAGAATCCAAGAATTTTGTAGCAATTTTATAACAAATGTTCAAGAAGGTTCCGGATACTTAATCTATAATAAAATATTGCTGAACTCTTACCAAAATATAAACAATTGCGTTTTTAGGAAGCGTATTACCACTGCCATTGATACACCAACTTAACATTTTGGGTCAGTTCCGGAACCCTTATATGGCTCAGTTGCCCCTCCAATACCGACCAGGATCGGTACCGGATACACCAAAACCAAACTCTTCCTCCTAAGACAAGGCTTATCTGCACTATGCTAGTGTCCAGGGGCCAGATTCACGAAAGCACTTACGAACGTGTACATCTTTGCTCAATCTTTGGCGGCTTTGGTTACATTTATTAAACAGTTTACAAACATGAAAACTTCTCAACCAACTGTTGTTATTGTTATAAACAGCCTCCTGGTGCTTCGGAACTCATTAACTGTTTAATAATTGTAAACAAAGCCGCCAAAGATTGAGAAAAGATGTACAGGTTCGTAAGTGCTTTCGTGAATCTGGCCCCTGCCCGTTCACAGTCACCACCGACACCATCATCATGGACAACCTCCTGTAGGCTAGTGATGGTGTACTGACACACACACACACCTCCCTCATTGTCATACACGCCCGCCTCCACACATGCCACACGCCCGCCTCCACACATGCCACACGCCCGCCTCCACACATGCCACACGCCCGCCTCCACACATGCCACACGCCCGCCTCCACACATGCCACACGCCCGCCTCCACACATGCCACACACCCGCCTCCACACATGCCACACACCCCCCTCCACACATGCCACACGCCCGCCATCATCTGAATGTGTGCACTGAATCGTCGCACACGTGCATAGCGCATGATTACTCAATGTGCGTTTTGTGTGAGCGCCAGCGACCCCGTGTTTATATGACGCGACCGGCGGCCATATCACGCCCCTCGCGGAGGCTGACACACACCAGCACACGCCTACTGCTCAGACAGTTGGCATGTGGTAGGCTTCTACAACCCTAAAATATCCTACAAGCAGGCTCCTCCAGCCCTAAAATATCCTACAAGTAGGCTCCTCCAGCCCTAAAATATCCTACAAGTAGGCTCCTCCAGCCCTAAAATATCCTTTAAGTAGGCTCCTACAACCCTAAAATATCCTACAAGTAGGCTCCTCCAGCCCTAAAATATCCTACAAGTAGGCTCCTACAACCCTAAAATATCCTTCAAGTAGGCTCCTCCAGCCCTAAAATATCCTACAAGTAGGCTCCTCCAGCGCTAAAATATCCTACAAGTAGGCTCCTCCAGCCCTAAAATATCCTTCAAGTAGGCTCCTACAACCCTAAAATATCCTACAAGTAGGCTCCTACAACCCTAAAATATCCTATAAGTAGGCTCCTCCAACCCTAAAATATCCTACAAGTAGGCTCCTCCAACCCTAAAATATCCTACAAGTAGGCTCCTACAACCCTAAAATATCCTACAAGTAGGCTCCTACAACCCTAAAATATCCTATAAGTAGGCTCCTACAACCCTAAAATATCCTATAAGTAGGCTCCTCCAACCCTAAAATATCCTACAAGTAGGCTCCTCCAACCCTAAAATATCCTACAAGTAGGCTCCTACAACCCTAAAATATCCTACAAGTAGGCTCCTCCAGCTCTAAAATATCCTACAAGTAGGCTCCTCCAGCCCTAAAATATCCTTCAAGTAGGCTCCTACAACCCTAAAATATCCTACAAGTAGGCTCCTACAACCCTAAAATATCCTTCAAGTAGGCTCCTACAACCCTAAAATATCCTACAAGTAGGCTCCTACAACCCTAAAATATCCTAAAAGTAGGCTCCTACAACCCTAAAATATCCTATAAGTAGACTCCTACAACCCTAAAATATCCTACAAGTAGGCTCCTCCAACCCTAAAATATCCTAAAGTAGGCTCCTACAACCCTAAAATATCCTACAAGTAGGCTCCTCCAACCCTAAAATATCCTAAAGTAGGCTCCTACAACCCTAAAATATCCTACAAGTAGGCTCCTACAACCCTAAAATATCCTATAAGTAGACTCCTACAACCCTAAAATATCCTACAAGTAGGCTCCTCCAACCCTAAAATATCCTACAAGTAGGCTCCTACAACCCTAAAATATCCTACAAGTAGGCTCCTACAACCCTAAAATATTCTACAAGTAGGCTCTTCCAACATTAAAATATCCTACAAGTAGGCTCCTACAACCCTAAAATATTCTACAAGTAGGCTCCTACAACCCTAAAATATCCCCCAGCTACTGATACACATGGATCAGTAGCTGGGGGGATATTTTAGGGTTGTAGGAGCCTATGTAAGAGAAGTAGTAGTGGAAAAGAGAAAGAGACGTCAGAGCAGGAGAGAGGTAGTTAAGTTAACAGTAGAAGTGAAGGACGAGTATTAGCAAGATAAATGTGATGAGAATGATGAAGATGATAACGAGGAGTTAAGAGCGGCTCTTCCAGCAACAACCTTGACTGAGGTGGGGGGGAGGTGGAGGGGGGGGGGGAAGAGGCAGGTGGAGAGTCCCTCCCGTTATCTCTGGTACATGGCCAGCTCCCATGACGTCATCTCCACTACCAAGGGTCTCTCCTCCCAGGTGTGCGTGCGTCCGTGCGTGCGTGCGTGCGTCCGTGCCTGACTGGTTGGGGCTCCCTCTCTGTGTTACCTGTTCTTGAATCCATGTGTAGAGAGCCGGCCTCCATTACATTTCCCTGTGACTGTTTTCATTTCTTTGTGACTCTTACAATGAAGTAGAACAGTTGGGTTCATTCTCGACTGACACTCGGGAATCCCGGGTTCGAATCCCGGGCGGGGCGGAAATGGTTGGGCACGTTTCGTTTCACGTAGTAGTAAGTAGGTTACCGGTAGTTGGACTGTTTACAAATTTGCTCTCATTCTTTCGATGCTTATCTTGGTGTTGCTGGCCCTCATGATTGGTTGAGGGCGTACTGTAGGGTGAGGGTTGAGGGCGTACTGTAGGGTGAGGGTTGAGGCCGTACTGTAGGGTGAGGGTTGAGGCCGTACTGTAGGGTGAGGGTTGAGGCCGTACTGTAGGGTGAGGGTTGAGGGCGTAGTGTAGGGTGAGGGTTGAGGCCGTACTGTAGGGCGGGTGAGGGTTGAGGCCGTACTGTAGGGCGGGTGAGGGTTCTCTTGAACCCTGTTCAAGAGAACATGGTTCAAGATAACTACCTCAGCGACAGCTGAACACCAGAGTGGCAGCTGAACACAGGTCCAGCACCACCCACCTGGTCGACACAGGTCCAGTACCACCAACCTGGTCGACACAGGTCCAGCACCACCCACCTGGTCGACACAGGTCCAGCACCGCCCACCTGGTCGACACAGGTCCAGCACCACCCACCTGGTCGACACAGGTCCAGCACCACCCACCTGGTCGACACAGGTCCAGCACCGCCCACCTGGTCGACACAGGTCCAGCACCACCCACCTGGTCGACACAGGTCCAGCACCACCCACCTGGTCGACACAGGTCCAGCACCACCCACCTGGTCGACACAGGTCCAGCACCACCCACCTGGTCGACACAGGTCCAGCACCGCCCACCTAGTCGACCCACAACACCAACACAGGCAGGGGGGCTCGCCTAATACAGCAACTCCGGGCAATAGGTTCATTGCCTGCGGAGGGTGACTGGCCGTCTTGGCCGGGAACCAATACGGTCCATCCTGACCCCCGGTGGACATCTTTATTATCAAACTTGTGTTTTCATTCATTATAAAATCGTTATACATCAAACAATTGTCTCCATTTTCCTCTCATAAATCCTCAGAACCTTTAACACAACAATGATATGAGCTTTGTGCTGAGCTGAAGTTATTTCTCACGGCACGGGGGCAGGTTGTGTTGTGGCAGGACAGTTCATGGCAGGTTGTGTTGTAGCAGGACGGTTCATGGCAGGTTGTGTGTTGTAGCAGGACAGTTCATGGCAGGTTGTGTTGTAGCAGGACAGATCATGGCAGGTTGTGTGTTGTAGCAGGACAGTTCATGGCAGGTTGTGTTGTAGCAGGACAGATCATGGCAGGTTGTGTGTTGTAGCAGGACAGTTCATGGCAGGTTGTGTTGTAGCAGGACAGATCATGGCAGGTTGTGTGTTGTAGCAGGACAGTTCATGGCAGGTTGTGTTGTAGCAGGACAGATCATGGCAGGTTGTGTGTTGTAGCAGGACAGTTCATGGCAGGTTGTGTGTCAGCAGCTCCAAGCAGTGAGGCTTGTGGGGGTCCAGCAGTAAAATGTGACCACCCTCTACACCACTACACAGACCAAGCACTCTACCATAAATCATTCACGTCCCATCACCATCCTTCGACTACGGGCGCAATCGGCTCCAATTGTTTTTAAACATGAATCAAACAAGACACTGTGCAATACCCTGTGGTGAGGTATGTGCCCAGGCCATCATGTGCTTTGGTGCATAATGCTGCATCACGCCGCTAATCATCTGCCAGTGCCGAGGACTGGCCTTAAACACGTCGCATTCTCCACCAGACCATGAAGACACATTTTCTTCGCCTGGCGTGAGTTCAGGAAGCACCTGCTCAATGTATCACAAATTTCTGTTGGTGCTGCATGCGGCGAACTTTCACAAATTTAGCAGTAGTGTGACACAGCAGCTTGTCCTGGCGTCGTTAGGATTGTGTGTGCAGCGCCAGCCTGTGGTACCATGTACACACACTATTATAAATATAACAAACACATCTATCCTGTATTCTGGAAATGTTACAGTACAGGCAGGAAGTGAACGAGGCCCGTCTCGACCTGTAGCTTTTAACACAACCAGATTGGAAAAAGTCCAATTAAAGTCTGAAAAGATTGGGATAGTCCATATTTTGATGTTGACATCGGTGATGGGCAGCCGAAGACAAATTACCTTGTGTAGCTTCTGGGGATCAACGGCCCCGCGGCCCGGTCTCCGACCAGGTCTCCCGGTCTCCGACCAGGTCTCCCGGTTGGTTGTTTGGTCAACCTTGCTTTTGGACGCGCTGCTTGCATCCGGATGTATGAATCAGCCTGGTTAATCAGGTATTCTTCGGAGGTGTTTGTCGAGTTCTCTCTTGAGCACTGTGAGAGGTCGGCCAGTTTAATGTTCCTTATGTGCAGCGGGAGAGTGTTGAGAAGTCTTGGGTCCTTGATGTTGATGGAGTTATCATTCAGCGTACCTATTGCACCTCAGCTTCTCAACGGGGGTATTCAAGACAATGGGACATATACCGACTATCATCGACGTTTATAAGTCAGAATTTGACTTGTACATCTGACAACCAACTTACAGAATAAATCTTTTATAAATTAAAGGCATTTTTATATTATTTTTTTTATATATTGGGACTGCATAGTTAGGCCTAGAAATGGCTAGGAAAGGTGTTTGGTGACGTAATTTAGTGCGTGTTTACAGTGCAGGCTAGAAGTCAATGAAGCAAGCTTTGAGCCACACATAGCAAAGCTTCGAACAGTCAGACTGACAAATACACAAAATACAGATTATTGTCGATTGGGACACTATATATTTCGTACACACACAAGGGGAGCCCTATAGCATTATGTGGCGGTGGTGTAGGCCTGTAGGTAATCACCTGGATAGTAATGAGTCTTGTTTATCAAGCGCACGATGATCAAACAGACTGAACTTGGAAGAGACAGTTGAAGAGGGTGTATTACGGGCCGGCGCCACGGGGTCAAGCCTGCCCAACCTCCTCCACACCCACTCTTGCCTTATTTCTTGCAGGGCGTGACCCACATCTTCCCAGCCACGGCTTCGACAATAACAAATACGTAGGTAGGTATCCGAGTGATTATATATGGTAAGCAATATATCTCGCATTACTGCAAATTAATATTTTAATATGTTAAACTTAATTACAACACGTATAAAGGCCTCCCGAACATAAACAAGCGAGCACTCTCCTGCACGAAGTGACTTGCTGACAAAAGAGCATCGCCTTGACCGCATTTTACAAGTGTTGCTCTCAGAAGTTCACTACGTAATTCAACAACATTTACACTATACATTCCAAAATGAATGTTGGCAGTTATTACAGCCGAAACTTGAAATTGTTATGACCTGAAACACGTATAAATGAAGCGGTTAAGGAGAGAGAGAAGAGATTGGAGGGAGATAATATGTACAAAGAGAAGCGTGTGGCAATGTGCTGAGGAGGCGGAGCCTAGCATGGAGAGCTGTGCTGCTCCAGCCCCGCCATCACTCACTCTTTCCTCCTACACCCACACACTCCCTCCACTACCCTCCTACACCCACACACTCCCTCCACTACCCTCCTACACCCACACACTCCCTCCTACACCCACACACTCCCTCCACTACCCTCCTACACCCACACACTCCCTCCACTACCCTCCTACACCCACACACTCCCTCCACTACCCTCCTACACCCACACACTCCCTCCTACACCCACACACTCCCTCCACTACCCTCCTACACCCACACACTCCCTCCACTACCCTCCTACACCCACACACTCCCTCCACTACCCTCCTACACCCACACACTCCCTCCACTACCCTCCTACACCCACACACTCCCTCCACTACCCTCCTACACCCACCCACTCCCTCCACTACCCTCCTACACCCACACACTCCCTCCACTACCCTCCTACACCCACACACTCCCTCCACTACCCTCCTACACCCACACACTCCCTCCACTACCCTCCTACACCCACACACTCCCTCCACTACCCTCCTACACCCACACACTCCCTCCACTACCCTCCTACACCCACACACTCCCTCCACTACCCTCCTACACCCACACACTCCCTCCACTACCCTCCTACACCCACACACTCCCTCCACTACCCTCCTACACCCACACACTCCCTCCACTACCCTCCTACACCCACACACTCCCTCCACTACCCTCCTACACCCACACACTCCCTCCACTACCCTCCTACACCCACACACTCCCTCCACTACCCTCCTACACCCACACACTCCCTCCACTACCCTCCTACACCCACACACTCCCTCCACTACCCTCCTACACCCACACACTCCCTCCACTACCCTCCTACACCCACACACTCCCTCCACTACCCTCCTACACCCACACACTCCCTCCACTACCCTCCTACACCCACACACTCCCTCCACTACCCTCCTACACCCACACACTCCCTCCACTACCCTCCTACACCCACACACTCCCTCCACTACCCTCCTACACCCACACACTCCCTCCACTACCCTCCTACACCCACACACTCCCTCCACTACCCTCCTACACCCACACACTCCCTCCACTACCCTCCTACACCCACACACTCCCTCCACTACCCTCCTACACCCACACACTCCCTCCACTACCCTCCTACACCCACACACTCCCTCCACTACCCTCCTACACCCACACACTCCCTCCACTACCCTCCTACACCCACACACTCCCTCCACTACCCTCCTACACCCACACACTCCCTCCACTACCCTCCTACACCCACACACTCCCTCCACTACCCTCCTACACCCACACACTCCCTCCACTACCCTCCTACACCCACACCCTCCCTCCACTACCCTCCTACACCCACACACTCCCTCCACTACCCTCCTACACCCACACACTCCCTCCACTACCTTCCTACACCCACACACTGTAACTGGTGGATGATGCAATAGCTGGTGGATGATACTGTAGCTGATGGATGATACTGTAGCTGGTGGATGATACTGTAGCTGATGGATGATGTAGTGGCTGGTGGATGATGCTGTAGCTGGTGGATGATACTGTAGCTGATGGATGATGTAGTGGCTGGTGGATGATGCTGTAGCTGGTGGATGATACTGTAGCTGATGGATGATGTAGTGGCTGGTGGATGATGCTGTAGCTGGTGGATGATACTGTAGCTGATGGATGATGTAGTGGCTGGTGGATGATGCTGTAGCTGGTGGATGATGCTGTAACTAGAGGATGATGCTGTAACTAGAGGATGATGCTGTAGCTGGTGGATGATGCTGTAACTAGAGGATGATGCTGTAGCTGATGGATGATGTAGTGGCTGGTGGATGATGCTGTGGCTGGTGATGATGCTGTAGCTGGTGGATGATGATGTAGCTGGTGGATGCCGCTCTAACCGGTTGATGACGGTAAAACAGTTGGATGAGGCCGCAACTGGGTAACAAATGGTATATGAAGTATACCTTGAGCATACTAAATAGTAAATAAGATTTCAGAGGATTACACAGTATTCCCAGAAGACACTGTTTAAGTTAAATATATCCAGTGTTGTGTAAACACAAGGTAATAACACTCAACTATGGTCTGGAACCAGTACCCTAACACAAGTCAACCCGGATGGCAGAGAGCTCCTTGACACAGCAGGGCCACCGGGCTCATCTCTAAGACGACTTAAAGCGACTTCAAATATTTTTGGAATTATCTTTGTGTAAGGATTATCCAGATGAGGAGCTTCACACACCGGACTCTCCTCCGACCCGTCCACAACCATAATCTTCCCACCGTTGTTGTTGTTATATAGATTCAGCTACTCGGAACAAGTTCCAAGTAGCACGGGCTATGGTGAGCCCGTAACTTACCTGGCACAAGAGCGGGGCAAGTAGCACGGGCTATGGTGAGCCCGTAGTGGACTTACCTGGCACAGGAGTGGTGCTGAATGTGTGGATCTTCCCACCATGGCGAGGGGGATTAATACTACATGAGGTTTTGTACTGTTTTTTTTTCATCCGTCTTCTATCAGATACTTTCGTCATAATGGGAAAAGGGAATCAGCTCTCTTTCCCTCTTCCCATTAGAATTCATTAGGAAAAAAAATTATTTCAATACGAATGCTGTTGAGCAATTACCTCTGATATCATTGAAAATGAGATTACAGATGGACGAGCAGCCCTCCTTATGAGTTACGTGTACTGAGTACTCCTTTGTAGCAACGGTGTGAAAAGCCGTCCTTGCCTATGGATGAGGTGTGGAGGCTGGTCCCCGACTGGGGTGAGGTGTGGAGGCTGGTCCCCGACTGGGGTGAGGTGTGGAGGCTGGTCCCCGACTGGGGTGAGGTCTGGAGGCTGGTCCCCGACTGGGGTGAGGTCTGGAGGCTGGTCCCCGACTGGGGTGAGGTGTGGAGGCTGGTCCCCGACTGGGGTGAGGTGTGGAGGCTGGTCCCCGACTGGGGTGAGGTGTGGAGGCTGGTCCCCGACTGGGGTGAGGTGTGGAGGCTGGTCCCCGACTGGGGTGAGGTGTGGAGGCTGGTCCCCGACTGGGGTGAGGCCTGGAGGCTGGTCCCCGACTGGGGTGAGGTGTGGAGGCTGGTCCCCGACTGGGGTGAGGTGTGGAGGCTGGTCCCCGACTGGGGTGAGGTGTGGAGGCTGGTCCCCGACTGGGGTGAGGTGTGGAGGCTGGTCCCCGACTGGGGTGAGGTGTGGAGGCTGGTCCCCGACTGGGGTGAGGTGTGGAGGCTGGTCCCCGACTGGGGTGAGGTGTGGAGGCTGGTCCCCGGCTGGGGTGAGACCAAAGGGAAACAGCACTCAAGACCTTGGGTAAGAACCTGTTGGCCTTGCGGCTTGATCCACGCAAGTGAGGGCACACACAGGCACACGAGGGAGAAGGTAGGGAAGTACACTGGCACCCGAGGGAGAAGATAGGGAAGTACACAGGCACACGAGGGAGAGACAGACACACAGGGGGAAGGGGGATGTAGGGAGGAGAGACAGGGCCACTGAGAGTCGTCACAAGCTGGACTACCTGGCCTGGTGACCTACTTGTGACCGTGAGTTATCCCACTGTAACGTTCAGATCTCCGGTATAACACTCAGATACCTCAGTATGTGGTGTGCCGCCCGTTCCATACACATCACCAGCATTTATTTGTATTTTATATTTCATATGTTGGCGTGTACGCCAACATATGAAATATAAGAATGAGAGAAGACGAACCAGCAATGTCTGATCTAATATTCACCCCTGAATGAGTCGGATATAAGAAAAGTAAAGTTGGAAGCCCCCATGGGAATGAGTGATCAAAGTGTACTAATATTTGAGTACCAGGTTGAGCTAGGAGTAATCTCCCCCGCAAAAAGAACTAGAAAACAAGGGGCTGGTGTATCAAAAGGGAAATTATGAGATGAAAAAATCCTATGAGAAATACTGTGGGACACAGAACTCTGAACTAGGACCGTGCAAGATATGATGTACTATATCACGGGAAAGTGTCGGAATGCAATACAAAGGTTTATCCCGGCCCAAAAGAAAAAATGAGAAGCAAAAGAAGAATCCATGGTTCAATACGGAATATATGGAAGCAAAGGAATGAAAGAAAAGGGCGTGGAGGAACTTCCCAAATAACAGAACAGTAGAAAGCAGAGAGAGATACCAGAGAGCCATGAATGAGCATGTAGTGTGAGAAGAGAAGCAGAGAGACAGTATGAAAATGATAGAGCAAATAAAGCCAAGACCGAACCAAAACTGCTCCACAGCCACATCAAGAAGAAAACAACAGTGGAAGAACAGGTGATGAAACTTAAAACAGGTGAGGACAGGTACACAGAGAATGACAAAGAGGTATGTGAAGAACTCAACAAGAGATTCCAAGAGGTCTTCAAAATAGAACGAGGTGATTCATGACAGGGGCTACCCAAGACCCAGAATTCTGAGCAGCCTGTCAACTGAGGAAGAGTGGAAACCACCAGTTTCTTTGTTCACCCAAGTCCCACTACCTGAAGCTCGAAGTCTAACACCTAGAGTCCACTCTCCTGACAAAACACTGTAATTAAACCACCATCGCACGGCTCTCCAGAAAATAATAAAGCAGAAATAATACAGCAATACAATGAATGGAGGGGGTGGCAAGCCAGCTGTCCCCCCCCCCCCCCACTGCTGGCACCCCGGCGGCACAACAGCAACGGAACACCGACGGAGCCTTATTAATAACAAAACAAAAACTAGCGATCACCACATAAGTCACCACATATGTTGTCATACATCACTCCCAGCATCACACCACAGTATCACCTCTTCACACCAAAACCCCCAGAGTGGTTGGGCCACTCACCTATAGAACCTTTCCTCTACCTCCTGTCCCAATCCCTGCTCAAGTTTTCCTACATCCCCGCCCTATCCTTCCTCCCTCCACTTACCAGCCCTATGGTCTTTGGATTGGTTCAATAGTGTGTGCCAGGAAGCGAAAGTAAAAAGCATGGGTTATGTATCAACGATGTTGTCCCCTTGTTGTACTCGCCTAGTTCTGCTTGCGGGGGTTAAGCTTCGGCTCTTTGGTCCCGCCTCTCAACTGTCAATCAACTGGTGTACAGATTCCTGAGCCTATTGGGCTCTATCATATCTACATTTGAAACTGTATGGAGTCAGTCTCTACCACATCACTGCCTAATGCATTCCATCTGTTAACTACTCTGACACTGAAAGTTTTTTCTAACGTCCCTGTGGCTCATGTAGGTTCACAGTTTCCACCTGTGTCTCCTTGTTTGCGTACCACCAGTGCTTAATAATTTATCTTTATCGACCCTGTCAATTCCTCTGAGAATTGTATAGGTCGTGGTCATGTTTCCCATAACTCTTCTGTCTTCCAGTGTCGTGAGGTTTAGTTCCAGTAATCTTTCCTCATAGCTCATACCCCTCAACTCGGTAACTAGCCTGGTGAACCTCTGAACCTTTTTTTAACTTCGATTTGTTGTTGTTTTAGATTCAGATACTTGGAACAAAAAGTTCCAAGTAGCTCGGGCTATGGTGAACCCGTAGTGGACTTGAAAACTTCCATTTGTGTTTGACTAGATATGGTCTCCATGCTGGGGCCGCATACTCCAGTATTGGTCTGATATAGGAGGTATATAAGGTTCTGAACAATTCCTTACACAAGTTTCTGAAGGCAGTTCTTATGTTCGCCAACCATGCATACGCCGCTGATGATATACTTTAGATGTGGGCTTCAGGGGACAGGTCTGGTGTGATATTAACCCCCCCCCCCAGATCTTTCTCTCTTCTTGACTCCTGAAGGATTTCTTCTCCCATCTGGCACCTTGTGTTTGGCCTCCTGCTCTCTACGCCTATCTTCATCACTTTGCATTTGTTCGAGTTAAACTCAAAAAGTCTTTTGTAGGACCATTCCTTTAGTCTATCCAGGGCGTCCTGTAGACTCTTGCAGTCCACCTCTGTCTTAATTCTTCTCATAATTTTAGCGTCATCAGCAAACATTGAGAGGAATGAGTCTGTACCTTCTGAAAGATCATTCACGTATATCAGAAATAAGATAGGGCCGAGTACAGAACCCTGTGGGACTCCGCTGGTGAAATTATGACATTCAGAGGTCTCACCTCCTCACAGTAACTCTTTGCTTCCTGTTGTTTAGGTACTCCCTTATCCACTGTAGCACCTTACCAGTTACTCCAGCCAGTTTCTCCAACTTATGCAACAGTCTCTTATGAGGGACTTTGTCAAAAGCTTTCTGACAGTCCAAGAAAATGCAGTCTGCCCATCCTTCTCTTTCTTTGCTTAATGCTTGCTGCTTGGACATAGAATTTTATTGAACCTGCGAAGCACGATTCGCAATCCCTGAACCCATGCTGGTGGTCTGTTACAAAGTCCCTTCTCTCCTGATGTGCTACCAGGCTTTTTCTCATGATCTCAACAACACCACATAAGTCCAGCAGCTAACACACTGCTACTGCTAACGGCGGCCACTTTGTCCTCTCACAGGACCAAGTCAGGAGTTCTGGACTGACCCAAGGTGAACTGATTTCCACAGCGCAATCGCCTCATCACGTCACCTCTGTGAATATGTCATTATCCAGCCAGACAGTATACTGGGTGAACTTAGGATAACTCCCCGGGGAACTGAAATTGTAATCGCATGCACAACTTAGATAGCGTTGATATCGTTACGCCATTCACCAGAGGTCATCTTCATCGACCTCACCTCCTAACTGAGGCATGAAACAGGAGCCTTTCACCAACGCCACACCACCGCCAACAGATGGCGTTGTCTGCGTCTCGCCTAATACCTGGGAGTAGGAGTGCAGGTCCATAGATGGCACCGAAATCGTCACTCCAACAACGGTGTTGATACCGTAATAGGACTCTGGTATTTCTCTCTGGTCTCTGGTGTCCTGTTATTTTTGTAGTTTATCCGTGCCCTTGTGATTAGCTGTCTTGCTTCCATACTTGCTTGATTGAACTACAGATTCCCCTTTTGCTCTTGTTATATTTCTTTTGGGTCCGAAATAAACCTGTTTTCTGCCTCCTAACACTTCTGGGTGATGTAGTTCATCATGCCTTGAATAGACTTTCCTCTGAACTATATCCTATGGTATTCCTATTAGGAATTGTCTTATCTCATCATAGTTTTCCCTTCGGTATGTCAACATTTTGCTTTTCGGTCCATTCAGTGGATGGGTTATTCCTGCCTTCACCTGATACTCAAATGTTGGTACACTGTGGTCACTCATTCCTTGTGTGTTGATACATATGCCCCTATTATACCCGACGTATTGATACATAACTGTGTATGCCTACATTGTACCCGACGTATTGATACATAACTGTGTATGCCTACATTGTACCCGACGTATTGATACATAACTGTGTATGCCTACATTGTACCCGACGTATTCATACATAACTGTATGCTCATAACCGATGTGTTGATACAATAATGTCTACTAAAATCTGTGGTCTTAATGGCTTACTCTTTTTCCTTCCTCTTCGCTTCCGTCAGCCGGTGACCCAACGACTTGCCTGGGAATAAAGACAAATGAATTACAAAAATTGTAAACAAAATGTCAAATAACATACATAAATATAGAAATTTCGTTTTATGCCAATAAACATAACTTCCCGCAAGACCCATGGACGTTACCCTACATCTGGATACACTAGTGTACAAGTCCATATTTAGTGTCATGTTTATATGATCAAAGGAACTGAGGAAATTGAAATTGAAATAAGTTTATTGAGGTAAAATACAGACAAAAGGATGAGGTAGCTCAAGCTATTCTCACCCCGTTCAGTACATCGTGTTAATACATACATAGACACACATCACAAACAATAAACATATTACCAAACATTCTGAGAGATAAACATCTACATTTCCTAATATGCCCCTAGGAACTGAGGAAGAGGTGTGCAGCCGTCCGTAGCTCCTGGAGCCAAGCGCCACGAGCCTGGCGCCACGGGCCTGGCGCCAGGCTTCACCCTGCCAACACGGTTTCAAGAGGAGCGGGAACCTCTTAGATCCCCAGAATTTTTTTTACCACATCACAGCCGCAGTGGCATTTCACAATATTGGTATAGTGCCACAGTTCAATCTTAGTGACACCTCACAGTAGTGGCATAGTGCTGAGAGGTGTGGGCGGGGGGGAGTGTAGGCGGGAGGTGTCAGTGTGGGCGGGAGGTGAGAGTGTGGGCGGGGGGTGAGAGTGTGGGCGGGGGGTGAGAGTGTGGGTGGAGGGTCAAAGTGTGGGCGATGGGGTCAGAGTGTGGGCGGAGGGTCAGAGTATGGGCGGGGGGTGAGAGTGTGGGTGGAGGTTATCTTTATGAGATGATTTCGGGGCTTTTTAGTGTCCCCGCGGCCCGGTCCTCGACCAGGGCCTTCACCCCCAGGAAGCAACCCGTGACAGCTGACTAACACCCAGGTACCTATTTTACTGCTAGGTAACAGGAGCATCAGGGTGAAAGAAACTTTGCCCATTGTTTCTCGCCGGCGCCCGGGATAGAACCCGGGACCACAGGATAACAAGTCGAGCGTGCTGTCCGCTCGGCCGACCGGCTCCCTGAGTGTGGGCGGGGGTGAGAGTGTGGGCGGGGGGTGAGAGTGTGGGCGGGGGGTGAGAGTGTGAGCGGGGGGTGAGAGTGTGGGCGGGGGGGTGAGAGTGTGGGCGGGGGGGTGAGAGTGTGGGCGGGGGTGAGAGTATGGGCGGGGGGTGAGAGTGTGGGCGAGGGTGTGGGCGGGGGGGTGAGGGTGTAGGCGGGGGGGTGAGAGTGTGGGCGGGGGGGGGGATGAGAGTGTGGGCGGGGGGGGGATGAGAGTGTGGGCGGGGGTGAGAGTGTGGGCGGGGAGGGTGAGAGTGTGGGCGGGGAGGGTGAGAGTGTGGGCGGGGGTGAGAGTGTGGGCGGGGGCAGGGATGGCGGCGCTGCTGCAGGAGTGTACCGTTATATACTGGGACGGGTTATATATCCAAGGTTAGGCTGCACCAAGCCTCCCAGCGTCGCTCTTGCATTGTCTCCACCTTGTCTTATGTCTCTAATGTCTCTCTTGCCTCTACCCTCCCCCCTCCCCCCCCCCCCCCCGCCTCTCACACTGACTCACTCTACGACACGCTGTCTCTAACTCACACTGACTACGTCACTCTACGACACGCTGCCTCCTCACCCTATCCCTCACGTACTCAATACTCTTCACATTTAATGTATTTATATGTTAAATTTTACTTAAAAATACCCCACCCCACCACGACGACCGTGCCCCACCACGACGACCCTCCCAATACCCTGCCCCACCACGACGACCCTGCCCCACCACGACGACCCTGCCCCACCACGACGACCCTGCCCCACCACGACGACCCTGCCCCACCACGACGACCCTGCCCCACCACGACGACCCTGCCCCACCACGACGACCCTGCCCCACCACGACGACCCTGCCCCACCACGACGACCCTGCCCCACCACGACGACCCTCCCAATACCCTGCCCCACCACGACGACCCTGCCCCACCACGACGACCCTGCCCCACCACGACGACCCTGCCCCACCACGACGACCCTCCCAATACCCTGCCCCACCACGACGACCCTGCCCCACCACGACGACCCTCCCAATACCCTGCCCCACCAAGACGACCCTCCCAATACCCTGCCCCACCACAACGACCCTGCCCCACCACGACGACCCTGCCCCACCACGACGACCCTGCCCCACCACGACGACCCTGCCCCACCACGACGACCCTCCCAATACTCCACCCCACCACGACGACCCTGCCCCACCACGACAACCCTGCCCCACCACGACGACCCTGCCCAACCACGACGACCTCTCCCAATACCCTGCCCCACCACGACGACCCTCCCAATACCCTGCCCCACCACGACAACCCTGCCCCACCATGACGACCCTGCCCCACCACGACAACCCTGCCCCACCACGACGACCCCCCTATTACCCCCGCCCCACCACGACAACCCCCCTCCCCCATTACCCCGCCCCACCACGACTGCCCCGCAACAAGGGGTTCTCTCAAAATCTCGTTCCTACACCTACGCCCTTACAACAAAACTTGCCCCCTCCCCCACACACCCTTTACAGCAATCTGCCCCTCGTCCCCTTTACTCTCCAGCACCCATCACCTCTCTCTCTCCAGCACGTCAATTCCCTTCTCCAAGAATTGAGAGAGAGAGAGAGAGAGAGAGAGAGAGAGAGAGAGAGAGAGAGAGAGAGAGAGAGAGAGAGAGAGAGAGAGAGAGAGAGAGAGAGAGAGAGAGAGAGAGAGAGAGAGAGAGAGAGAGAGAGAGAGAGAGAGAGAGAGAGAGAGAGAGAGAGAGAGAGAGAGAGAGAGAGAGAGAGAGAGAGAGAGAGAGAGAGAGAGAGAGAGAGAGAGAGAGAGAGAGAGAGAGAGAGAGAGAGAGAGAGAGAGAGAGAGAGAGAGAGAGAGAGAGAGAGAGAGAGAGAGAGAGAGAGAGAGAGAGAGAGAGAGAGAGAGAGAGAGAGAGAGAGAGAGAGAGAGAGAGAGAGAGAGAGAGAGAGAGAGAGAGAGAGAGAGAGAGAGAGAGAGAGAGAGAGAGAGAGAGAGAGAGAGAGAGAGAGAGAGAGAGAGAGAGAGAGAGAGAGAGAGAGAGAGAGAGAGAGAGAGAGAGAGAGAGAGAGAGAGAGAGAGAGAGAGAGAGAGAGAGAGAGAGAGAGAGAGAGAGAGAGAGAGAGAGAGAGAGAGAGAGAGAGAGAGAGAGAGAGAGAGAGAGAGAGAGAGAGAGGGAGGGAGGGAGGGAGGGAAGGAGAGGGAGGTCGATCTAACGACCTAACGTTTAGGGAGCATAACCAAGCAAATATTGCGTCAGCCAGAAAAATGATCGGATGGATTACGAGAACTTTCAAATCCAGGGATCCCATCACAATGGTTGTACTCTTCAAGTCACTTGTGTTGTCTTGTCTCGAGTACTGCTCAGTACTCACTTCCTCCTTCAGAGCAGGAGAGATTGCTGAAATAGAGGGAATACAGAGAACATATACGGCACGCATAGACGAGATAAAGCACCTAAATTATTGTGATCGTCTCAAAGCTCTCCAAATGTACTCTCTAGAAAGGAGACGAGAGAGATACCAAATATACACATGGAAAATACTGGAGGGCCAAGTCCCAAATCTGCACAGTAAAATAACAACGTACTAGAGTGAACGATATGGAAGAAAATGCAAGATTGAACCAGTGAAGAGCAGAGGTGCCATAGGCACAATCAGAGAACACTGTTTTAAACATCAGAGGTCCGCGGTTGTTCAACGTCCTCCCAGCGACTATATGAAATATTGCCGGAACAACCGTGGACATCTTCAAGAGAAAACTGGACTGTTTTCTAAGAGAAGTTCCGGATCAGCCGGGCTGTTGTGGGTATGTGGGCCTGCGGGCCGCTCCAAGCAACAGCCTGGTGGACCAAACTCTCACAAGTCGAGCCTGGCCCCGGGCCGGGCTTGGGGAGTAGAAAAACTCCCAGAAACCCATCAACCAGGTATCAAGCAGGAGGGAGAATAGGGGAAGCAAAATAAAACGACAGGATACGGAAGTAGGACCATTTATAGTTTAAGGAAATAGAGAATAATAGAGAATAAACAACAAAAATAAAAATCGACGATTCTTGGTATGTGTGTGTGTGTGAGGGGACAGCTACCTGCAAGTGTGTGGTCGGTTACACACGTGCCTGCAGGTGTGTGGTCGGTTACACACGTGCCTGCAGGTGTGCTCAGTCACACACATAGGTGCCCGAGGGTGTGGTCAGCCACACACAGTTGTGTGGCCAGTTACACAAGTGGCTGCAGGTGTTAGTTATACAGATGACTGTGTGTCCTCAGTTATACACGGGTGCTTGCAGTTATGTGGTTATTCACAGGCGAGTACAAGGTGGCCCGGTGTACCCAGGATGGGTAGGTGGGCGTGATGCCCATCAGGAGGAGGAGGAGTTGCTGGTGTGTGGGGAGAGAGACAGAGGGAGGGGAAAGGTAGGGAAAGGGGGAGGACAAAGGAAAAGAGAGGTAGGGAAGGAGGGAGGGAGGGAGAGACGGGAAAAGAGGAAGAGGTGGGGAGGAGGGAGGGGAAAGGTAGAGAAGGCGGCAGAAAGAGGGAGGGAGAGGTAGGGAATGAAGGTGAGAGAAACTTTTATAGTAAATAGTTGATGTCAGCAAAAGTAAGTTCACATATAGAAAAGGTACGAGTGACTGACTCCCTCCGTAGGGTGTCACGGGCCTTGGCGTCCAGGGCCACCAACCCCACCTGGCCCACTCACTGTCTCACTCACCCCCACCCCCTCCCCCACCCTCCTTCTCTCCACCCTTCACCTTCTCCATCACCTCCCCTAACCCTTCACCACTCCCCTAACCTAACCCTTCACCTTCTCCGCCATCCCTTTACCTGCTTGATACCTGGTTGATGGGGTTCTGGGAGTTCTTCTACTCCCCAAGCCCGGCCCGAGGCCAGGCTCGACTTGTGAGAGTTTGGTCCACCAGGCTGTTGCTTGGAGTGGCCCGCAGGCCCACATACCCACCACAGCCCGGCTGATCCGGGACTTCTCTTAGAAAACAGTCCAGTTTTCTCTTGAAGATGTCCACGGTTGTTCCGGCAATATTTCATATAGTCGCTGGGAGGACGTTGAACAACCGCGGACCTCTGATGTTTATACAGTGTTCTCTGATTGTGCCTATGGCACCTCTGCTCTTCACTGGTTCAATCATGCATTTTCTTCCATATCGTTCACTCCAGTACGTTGTTATTTTACTGTGTAGATTTGGGACTTGGCCCTCCAGTATTTTCCATGTGTATATTTGGTATCTCTCTCGTCTCCTTTCTAGAGAGTACATTTGGAGAGCTTTGAGACGATCCCAATAATTTAGGTGTTTTATCTCGTCTATGCGTGCCGTATATGTTCTCTGTATTCCCTCTATTTCAGCAATCTCTCCTGCTCTGAAGGAGGAAGTGAGTACTGAGCAGTACTCGAGACGGGACAACACAAGTGACTTGAAGAGTACAACCATTGTGATGGGATCCCTGGATTTGAAAGTTCTCGTAATCCATCCGATCATTTTTCTGGCTGACGCGATATTTGCTTGGTTATGCTCCCTAAACGTTAGATCGTCGGACATCATTATTCCCAAATTATACTTTAGATTGGCCCCCCTAACCTAACCCTTCACCTTCTCCAACACCCCCTAACACTAACCCTTCACCTTCTCCACCACCCCCTAACACTAACCCTTCACCTTCTTCACTACCCCTAACCCTAGCACTTCACCTTCTCCACCCCTCCCCCCCTAACCTTTCACCTTTCTTCATTCTCGTTCTCCTAGCCTTTCTCCTTCTCACATTTCCCTTGTCTTAACCCTTTGCTTCCTACATTACCTTTGACCTACCCCCCAGCGTCCACTCTCCCCCCAGCGTCCACTCTCCCCCTCAGCGTCCACTCTCCCCCCAGCGTCCACTCTCACCCCCCAGCGTCCACTCTCCCCCCCCAGCGTCCACTTCCCCCCCCAGCGTCCACTCTCACCCCCCAGCGTCCACTCTCACCCCCCCCAGCGTCCACTCTCACCCCCCCAGCGTCCACTCTCCCCCCCAGCGTCCATTCCCCCCCAGCGTCCACTCTCACCCCCCAGCGTCCACTCCCCCCCCAGCGTCCACTCTCCCCCCCAGCGTCCACTCCCCCCCCTCAGCGTCCACTCTCACCCCCCAGCGTCCACTCTCCCCCCAGCGTCCACTCTCACCCCCAGCGTCCACTCCCCCCCCAGCGTCCACTCCCCCCCAGCGTCCATTCCCCCCCAGCGTCCACTCTCACCCCCCAGCGTCCACTCTCACCCCCCAGCGTCCACTCCCCCCCAGCGTCCACTCTACCCCCCAGCGTCCACTCCCCCCCCCAGCGTCCACTCCCCCCACAGCGTCCACTCCCCCCCAGCGTCCACTCCCCCCCAGCGTCCACTCCCCCCCCCAGCGTCCACTCCCCCCCCCCAGCGTCCACTCTCCCCCCCCAGCATCCACTCTCCCCCCCAGCATCCACTCCCCCCAGCGTCCACTCCCCCCCCCCAGCGTCCACTCCCCCCAAGCGTCCACTCTCCCCAAGCGTCCACTCTCACCCCCAGCGTCCACTCTCCCCCCCAGCGTCCACTCTCCCCCCCAGCGTCCACTCTCACCCCCAGCGTCCACTCTCCCCCCCAGCGTCCACTCTCACCCCCCCAGCGTCCACTCTCCCCCCCATCGTCCACTCCCCCCCCAGCGTCCACTCTCACCCCCCAGCGTCCACTCTCACCCCCCAGCGTCCACTCTCACCCCCCAGCGTCCACTCTCCCCCCCAGCGTCCACTCCCCCCCAGCGTCCACTCCCCCCCCCCTCAGCGTCCACTCTCCCCCCCAGCGTCCACTCCCCCCCCAGCGTCCACTCCCCCCCCAGCGTCCACTCTCACCCCCCAGCGTCCACTCTCAGCCCCCAGCGTCCACTCTCACCCCCCAGCGTCCACTCTCCCCCCCAGCGTCCACTCTCCCCCCCAGCGTCCACTCCCCCCCAGCGTCCACTCCCCCCCCCCCCAGCGTCCACTCCCCCCCCAGCGTCCACTCCCCCCCAGCGTCCACTCCCCCCTCCCCCAGCGTCCACTCCCCCCCCCAGCGTCCACTCTCCCCCCCAGCGTCCACTCCCCCCCCCCGCGTCCACTCCCCCCCCCCAGCGTCCACTCCCCCCCTAGCGTCCACTCTTCCCCCACCAGCGTCCACTTTTCCCCCCAGCGTCTACTCTCCCCCCAGCGTCCACTCTCACCCCCAGCGTCCACTCTCCCCACCAGCGTCCACTCTCCCTCCCCAGCGTCCACTCTCCCCCCCAGCATCCACTCTTCCCCCCAGCGTCTACTCTCCCCCCCGCGTCTACTCTCCCTCCAGCGTCCACTCTCACCCCTAGCGTCCACTCTCCCCCCAGCGTCCACTCTCCCCCCCAGCGTCCACTCCCCCCCCCCCCACAGGAAGTATCAAATATATACAAATGTACGGAATTTACCATTAAGAATATGAAGAAAGCATTTCAAATAACAGGAAGAGGAAGAAACATTAGTACCCGATATTTGCACCCGTGACATTTAGTCTTGGGAGCAATACATTTCCACATTGAGTTACTCTTTTCCTAAACAAATGACGTCCACACATTTCTGAAGCAATAAATCCGTTGGCATTATTGTCGACATTCCGTTATCTCTCTGTGACCAGCGTACAGTGTTTGCATTATTATTATTGTAATCTATTCACGTCGATTTGTATTTGTCCAGAAAATCGTACATTCATAATGCGTTATTTCATAACAGAATTATTTGTGTGCTAGTGTCGCGTACTAACGTGAAGCGTTTAGTGTAAAGACGTGTTGTGTACAGCCAGAAGCAGCCGCCCTGCAGCCAGGTGCTGGCAGCCCTCACCCTACCCGTCTCGGGACAGCAAACACTTTACCTGATACGGGTAATACCCCCATCCTCCCCAGCCTTCCTCCCTTAACTTGAGCCATGTGAGCAGGTGGTGAGTCAGCTGAGCCAGCTGTGTGCCGTGTCAGGGAGGGAAGCGTGCCACTTCACCAGCATCCTATGGTGAACAATGAGGCCACAAGACGGCCTGTAAGGTGGCACCAGCTCCCGCTTGTGACGGCACTCACATCGGGCCGCTGAAAGCAACAGCCTTACCGATCAAGTTACCACCAAATAAGTCTGGTTTAAAGAGTTGAATAACTCTAGAAATCGACTACAGATAAATTACATGTAAGAGATAGCAGTGAGTGAAAGAGGAGCGGCAGGCAGGCGCGCCAGAGGCCATCCGGTCTCCGTGTGTCCAGGAGTGGTCGTGTCCCCGCTATGGGACCAACATTGCCAAGCTATCTAACCTCCACCCGCCTCCAAGACCTAACTCCCGCCTCTGTGGATCTTTGTAATAAGATTCATATTAGAATAAAAGTCAATGTGTGATTTAGGCCGGTCATGCAGGCGGGATGCATGTCGTCGCTCTTGTGAGTTAGCTTTCAAACGGCATTTCCTTCTCTGGAACCTTGTTTGTGGGCGCTGCACCACCCTCCTTTGTTGACAAGCCGGAGGTAACACTATAGTCGTCACACTGCTCCCACTCCAATGCTTAGGGACTTCCCACGGTGCCATCAGACTTGGCGCCTTTATTGGCATGGTGTCCTTATTGGCTTGGTGTCCTCATTGGCTTGGTGTCCTTATTGGCTTGGTGTCCTTATTGGCTTGGTGTCCTCATTGGCTTGGTGTCCTCATTGGCTTGGTGTCCTCATTGGCTTGGTGTCCTTATTGGCTTGGTGTCCTCATTGGCTTGGTGTTCTTATTGCTTGGTGTTCTTATTGCTTGGTGTCCTTATTGGCTTGGTGTCTTTATTGGCTTGGTGTCCTCATTGGCTTGGTGTCCGTATTGGCTTGGTGTTCTTATTGGCTTGGTTATTACTTTGTATTTTTCTTATAATTGCATTAGATAGTCGAAATTAGAGAAATTAATTCAGATTTAGAAGAACTAAGAAATGCCCAGAGACCTGAAAGCTGCAGTATTAAAAGCTATGACAACTTTTGTAATAATAGGTATTTGTATGGTCAGCACAGTAACCGGACCAGGCAATGTGATGTTGTCATTGCGCGAACTCGCCTTGGGTATAGGCACATCTGGCAGGTTAGTGAGGCTGAGCCACTACCAGAATATTCAAATTGTAAACTCTGTGATAAACCTTTAATGCACTCACTAGAACACTATATTGTTGAATGTGAAACCATAAAGGACTTTAGACCTCCTGGCCTCTTGTACCACCAACTGTGTAACTATTTCATTGACTCTTGTGTTCTGGACGACATCCTAACAATTTATCCAAAATTTGCTTGTCCATTTTAAAGAATGAAGAACAATTTTTATTTATATTACTTCTAAGCTGCATCACTTACGAACCCATCCTTGCCTTTGTGTGCCAGTGCACAGTAGAAAGTTGTTTTCACATATCCATACATTAAAACATTGATTGTAACCATGATATTATATATATATATATATATATATATATGTCGTACCTAATAGCCAGAACGCACTTCTCAGCCTACTATTCAAGGCCCGATTTGCCTAATAAGCCAAGTTTTCATGAATTAATGTTTTTTCGTCTACCTAACCTACCTAACCTAACCTAACCTAGCTTTTTTTGGCTACCTAACCTAACCTTACCTATAAATATAGGTTAGGTTAGGTTAGGTAGGGTTGGTTAGGTTCGGTCATATATCTACGTTAATTTTAACTCCAATAAAAAAAATTGACCTCATACATAGAGAAAAGGGTTGCTTTATCATTTCATAAGAAAAAAATTATAGTAAATATATTAATTCAGGAAAACTTGGCTTATTAGGCAAATCGGGCCTTGAATAGTAGGCTGAGAAGTGAGTTCTGGCTACTAGGTACGACATATATATATATATATATATATATATATATATATATATATATATATATATATATATATATATATATATATATATAATATATATATATATTTATGCGTGTGTGTGTGTATATGTGTAATTATCTAAGTGTAGTTACAGGATGAGAGCTACGCTCGTGGTGTCCCGTCTTCCCAGCACTCTTTGTCATATAACGCTTTGAAACTACTGACGGTCTTGGCCTCCACCACCTTCTCACCTAACTTGTTCCAACCGTCTACCACTCTGCGAAAGTGAATTTTCTTATATTTCTTCGGCATCTGTGTTTAGCTAGTTTAAATCTATGACCTCTTGTTCTTAAAGTTCCAGGTCTCAGGAAATCTTCCCTATCGATTTTATCAATTCCTGTTACTATTTTGTATGTAGTGATCATATCACCTCTTTTTCTTCTGTCTTCTAGTTTTGGCATAATTAATGTCTCTAACCTCTCCTCGTAGCTCTTGCCCTTCAGTTCTGGGAGCACTTAGTAGCGTGTCTTTGCACCTTTTCCAGTTTGTTGATGTGCTTCTTAAGATATGGGCACCACACAACCGCTGCATATTCTAGCTTTGGCATAATAAAAGTCGTGTGTGTGTGCGCTTCCGCCTACAGTCTTAGACCAATTGTCTTTTTGTATGACCTTCTGTCCTGTGTGACAGTGAATACCAGAATTATCCTCACTTTAATAAGACTTAATTAAAATCCTCAGATTGGGCAAAATTGTAATTAATTTTGTCAATAAAGATGTTAATAATAATAATTAGATTGGTGTTCTCATTGGATTAGTGTTCCAATTGGAATTAATTTTAATTTTGCCCCGAGGTGCGAGTTTATTGGACAGCGTCACTCATCCTGTTTGTGAACACACCGCCATAGCAGCATGTACAACATCCTCCAATAGGAAGAAAACCCGCTGGGTTGTTCATCCTGTCACTAGAGGTAAGCCTCTAGTGACTGTTTTCCACTTTGTCTGAAATTCTGATGAATGAAGGGGAGGACATTCAGGAGAGTTGCGGAGGGGTTCATACTTGAGATGGGAGTGAACTTGTGTTTCATATAAGTTTTTGCACCCCTGTTGTCAAGGTGAGAGATGCACCGTAGGGCTATAAGTTTCCTGGCTGCCTTGTGGGCTAGGGTAAGCACCTGATTTTTCATGTGCTTAACGTGAAAAGTCACTTTTTCACGTCACTTTTCATGTGAATAGTCAAACTTCATTCCAATATGTCCATTTCATCACTGTACATCTCTAAGTTTTTGCCGTTCATTTGTAAGCCTGTCCGATATGCAGTATGCTGTATATTTATCACCATTGCCTGCGTTTTCTCAGCAGCAAATGTGACCTCCCATTACCTTTCCCCACTCTGTTTTTTTATGTAAAAAGGAACTGTAATACTTTTATTGACAAATCTCTCAGCAGTTGAGGGTCGTCACTCTCTCCACCTCTTTTCTAATCTCGATGTCGGTGTTTCTTTGTCATTGCGTCCTTCCCCACCCCCACCTCCGTTACACACACACACACACACACACACACACACACACACACACACACACCGAACCTGTCACCTGAAGCCCACATCAAAAGAATTTCATCAGTGGCGTATGCAAGGCTGCCTAACATCATAACTGCCTTTAGAAATTTATGTAAGAAATCATTTAGAACCTTGTATACCACATGTGTAAGACCAATCCTGGAGTATGCAGCTCCAGCATGGAGTCCATACCTTGTCAAACACAAGACGCAGCTGCAGAAGGTTGAAAGGGATGCCACTAGACTAGTTCCAGAATAAAGAGGTATGAGTTACGAGGAAAGGCTGCGTGGCACCTCTCGCCGCTAAAGACAGTTCGGGGAGGCATGATTACCACATATAAAATTCTCACAGGAATTGACAGGGTAGATAAAGACAGATTATTTAACACTGGTGATACTCGTACAAGGTGACACAGGTGGAAACTGAGTACCCAAATCAGCCGCAGAGACATTAGAAAGAACTTTTTCAACGTCAGTAGTTAATAAATGGAATGCATTAGAAAGTGATGTGGTGGAGCCAGGCTACATACACAACTTCATATGTAAATATGAGAGCCCAATAGGCTCAGGAACATGTCCACCAGTTGATTGGCTGTTGAGAGGCGGGACCGAAGAACCGAAGCTAACCCACCGCAAGCACAATTAGGTGAGTACACACTCTCATGATTTTATCAAGGTGTGCGTTCGTTCGCACGTGGAGAGAGAGAGAGAGAGAGAGAGAGAGAGAGAGAGAGAGAGAGAGAGAGAGAGAGAGAGAGAGAGAGAGAGAGAGAGAGAGAGAGAGAGAGAGAACGCCCCAAGTAAAAGCTAGACAAAAAGTATGTGTGTGTATGGTAGAGTACGAGGGAGCTTGAACCTGTGTGTGTATGGTGGCTTGGGAGGATCCTTGAGCAGCTTTCCAGGATCAATGCCCAAACGGTCCGGTCTCCAGGGTGTTGATCGTCGTTTCACGCTGAGTTACAGCCAGGTTAATTAGGTACCCCTTAGAAGTTTTAATCAAGTTCCCTTTGAATGCCAAAAAATGTCTGTGTTGATGTAATATGTCTGTTAGTTATGCACATATATTTCGAGAGAGACTCTTGAAAACCCTCGGGCCCTTAATGTTTATGGAATATTCGCTTAAGAGTACCCATTGCTCCCTACTTCTCGGTGTGGCTCTTTTACACATTCTGCCGTGCCTCCTGATCTCGTCAAGAGTTATTTCAGTGTGCAGAATTTGAACAAGTTCCCCTTATATTTTCCCAGTGTAAAGTATGATTATCTCTTGTCTGCGATATAGTGAGTCCAAACAAATTTGATTACTGAACGGACTCTGGTTGTAAAAGTTCTATGCTCAGTCTCCAGATCAGTAACGTCTCCAGCTTTGAACGGGGCTGTTAATGTGTAACAATATTCTACCAGGGATATCACTAATGTCCTCAACAGTACCATCATTGGTTTACCATCTGTTTTAATGATTCTTGTTATCCAACCTATAATTTTTCTTAAATCTGAAGCACCATCTTCATTGTTCTTCAAAAGTAAGGTCTTCAGATATGATTACTCCCAGATTTGTTACGCTGTTTATTTCTATGGTATTGATTGTAATTTATATGTAGGTCCCATTTTGTCTTCGGTTTTACAAGCAGAGGAGATGGAACTTCTCTTTATTGAACATGATGTTTTTTTGTTTGGCCAACTGGAAGACTTGGTTTATATCAGTTTGGAGGTTTGCTGTGTTCTTTCTAGTTTCTCCACTCTCATAAAAATCGTATTATTATCTGCAAAGGATGATATGGTACTTTAATTAGTCCTTGTCTATGTCGGATATGAAAATGGGGGGAAGGGTATTGGAGCAAGTCCCGTACACTGTGGGACTAAGCTTTTCACAGTGATCATTTTGTGAGTAATAACGCCATAGTCACATCTATTGAAAGCTTTGGCAAAGTCTGTATATATTACATCGGAGTTTTACTTTTATATTATGGCATCCAAGGCCATGACAGTGTGTAACGATTGTGAATGGCAGAAAATCCTGCTCTAAACCCACATTGGCCACGATTATGTAGTCGTTGTGACTATGTGTTTAGTGAACTTATCGGCACTTAGAAGAACACGTGATGTTAGTACTATCGGTCTATACAGTACTTTTTGACTCTGCTGTCCTGCACTATTTGAGGGGCGGCGCTATCCTCCCTGACGTAAATGTGTCAGGCTTGGCACCGGTTTCTAGGCTCCGTCTCCATTTAATGTTTGGGGGCCTGTAATAGTGATTTTTTTGGTTTTTGCTTTTGCAATTTTTGATTATGGAATTCCAGGAGTATAGGTCTGGCATGGGTACGCTGTCTATTCAGATGACGTCAAAGACTTGCAGGCGATGAGTCACAATAACGTGGCTAAAGTATGATGACCAGACCACACACTAGAATGTGAAGGGACGACGACGTTTCGGTCCGTCCTGGACCATTCTCAAGTCGATTGAATCCACTTGAGAATGGTCCAGGACGGACCGAAACGTCGTCGTCCCTTCACATTCTAGTGTGTGGTCTGGTCATCACGTCAAAGACTTTATTCATAAATGGTTGTACGTTTATAATTGGGAAAGTTTACATAAAGAGTACAGTACTTAAATTACGTCACAATAACAACATAAAACACAAACATTGTCATTATCAGAATCAGAAGATTCAGAATCGGTAAAATCTTTTAAAATTTATTACACTGGACTGAACTAAACGGGTATATAGAACTCTTCGAAGTCAGTTGGTTACATCTTCAAAAGTCCAGATGGGTTCGAAAAGCATTTAAGATATAAGTCGAGGTTGCTGTCACGTTTATGAAGAATTGAGTTGGACTGTGAATATTATGTGAAAACACAGTCGTATTGTGTTTCTTTGTTGGCATCAGTGAAAGTTCCATCTCCCGCTGGCACCGGCAAGGTCCCACTTGTAGATGTTGTGTGTTCTGGGTGGCAGCATAGGTGAATGTTGAGGACTCCTTTCACTAATACCCTCACCACCACCCACACCACCACCCACACCACCACCCTCACCACCACCCACACAACCACTACCACCACCCACACAACGACTACCACCACCCACACCACCACCACCCACACAATCACCACCCACACCACCACCACCACCCAGATCACCACCCTCGCCACCACAACCTGGCCAGCAATCACCAGCCTGCACCATAAGAGCTGGGGGGGGGGGTGGGGTGGCGTTTATGGAGGCGTTGCGTGGTGTGAGTGTCACATGTACTGGCAGTTGTTGGTAGTGATGGTGCATGACACAGTCCCCACCTTACAACACCGCTCTCTTACCTTCACACTTTTCCTTCGGCTGTTTGCTGCTTTTATATAACAAAAAGTGTCGACGCAATTCTCGGCACGTTACTGGCGGGAGTATTCTTTTTTTTGGTGGTTCTTTTGTAGTCTTGGAGGGAGTTGCTTGGCTCCACACTCCGGAGATTGGTCTGGCTTTTATCTGAGTGAAGGCTGCAGCAGCCTCACATCTTGCTGAGCTCTCTCTCTCTCTCTCTCTCTCTCTCTCTCTCTCTCTCTCTCTCTCTCTCTCTCTCTCTCTCTCTCTCTTATAAAGCTTTCACTTTTTCAGCCCGTTATTGCCTCGTGTAAGCCACAAGTAGTAAATAAATAGATTAGTCTAAAGTACAGTTTTTCAAAATAACTTCAGATACAGATATGACAGTTAAAATGTACTCTGGAACCTGAATACCTAGAGACTGAACCCGAAAAGCTAAAGCTCAACCCAATAGGCACAACACGGCGAGTACACTTTTTATTGTAATAAGTGTAAACTGATGGTACAGGCTAGACGGAGATATTATTGAAGCACATCAATGTGAGTACACACACACGCCTCTCACACTGAGAATATCCCAGTTCTTATTCTACCAGTCAAGCGGAGAGAGGAGTTTCTTGGGTGCGTCGGTGTAGCCTGCCACCCATGGCACAGCGTCGGTGTAGCCTGCCACCCATGGCACAGCGTCGGTGTAGCCTGC
The DNA here is from genome assembly GCF_040958095.1 of Procambarus clarkii. Lineage (NCBI taxonomy): Eukaryota > Metazoa > Arthropoda > Malacostraca > Decapoda > Cambaridae > Procambarus > Procambarus clarkii. The sequence continues at coordinate 20,758,813 of NC_091206.1, forward strand.
CACCCATGGCACAGCGTCGGTGTAGCCTGCCACCCATGGCACAGCGTCGGTGTAGCCTGCCACCCATGGCACAGCGTCGGTGTAGCCTGCCACCCATGGCACAGCGTCGGTGTAGCCTGCCACCCATGGCACAGCGTCGGTGTAGCCTGCCACCCATGGCACAGCGTCGGTGTAGCCTGCCACCCATGGCACAGCGTCGGTGTAGCCTGCCACCCATGGCACAGCGTCGGTGTAGCCTGCCACCCATGGCACAGCGTCGGTGTAGCCTGCCACCCATGGCACAGCGTCGGTGTAGCCTGCCACTCATGGCACAGCGTCGGTGTAGCCTGCCACTCATGGCACAGCGTCGGTGTAGCCTGCCACCCATGGCACAGCGTCGGTGTAGCCTGCCACCCATGGCACAGCGTCGGTGTAGCCTGCCACCCATGGCACAGCGTCGGTGTAGCCTGCCACCCATGGCACAGCGTCGGTGTAGCCTGCCACCCATGGCACAGCGTCGGTGTAGCCTGCCACCCATGGCACAGCGTCGGTGTAGCCTGCCACCCATGGCACAGCGTCGGTGTAGCCTGCCACTCATGGCACAGCGTCGGTGTAGCCTGCCACTCATGGCACAGCGTCGGTGTAGCCTGCCACCCATGGCACAGCGTCGGTGTAGCCTGCCACCCATGGCACAGCGTCGGTGTAGCCTGCCACCCATGGCACAGCGTCGGTGTAGCCTGCCACCCATGGCACAGCGTCGGTGTAGCCTGCCACCCATGGCACAGCGTCGGTGTAGCCTGCCACCCATGGCACAGCGTCGGTGTAGCCTGCCACCCATGGCACAGCGTCGGTGTAGCCTGCCACCCATGGCACAGCGTCGGTGTAGCCTGCCCCCCATGGCACAGCGTCGGTGTAGCCTGCCACCCATGGCACAGCGTCGGTGTAGCCTGCCACTCATGGCACAGCGTCGGTGTAGCCTGCCACTCATGGCACAGCGTCGGTGTAGCCTGCCACTCATGGCACAGCGTCGGTGTAGCCTGCCACCCATGGCATAGCGTCGGTGTAGCCTGCCACCCATGGCACAGCGTCGGTGTAGCCTGACACCCATGGCACAGCGTCGGTGTAGCCTGACACCCATGGCACAGCGTCGGTGTAGCCTGACACCCATGGCACAGCGTCGGTGTAGCCTGACACCCATGGCACAGCGTCAGTACACACACACACACACACACACACATTCGAAGTGGGAAGAAGTAGAGGCTAACTACGTACACATATTGAAATAAAATCGAGATATAGCAAGAATCAAAAGGCACGGAAGCCACTGTATTGCGCCACTGATAATTGGTAAGGTAGGGCCCAGGAGCTGAAGCATGTTGCTGCAAATTTCGGTAAGGAAGAACTGTTCAATAAGAAAACACAATCACACGCTCAAACATCTTTACATCTTAGATCAATATTTACGTGTGGAAATATTCAGTGTGCGGAAACAGGCCGCAGGTGGTGCTCGCTCTGCACCAGTGAACAGCACCATGAACCACACATAATTAGTTTACTGTTTCATAAAGTATGCGTTATGACAAAATACAGACAGCCTCCCGCTTTAAGGAAGCACGGCCGCCTGAGTTAAGGAAATAAAACGTTAAACAACAGTTAATTGTCTGTCGTATATAACATGGAATATATTTAATCTGTTATCCCGCAGTACAAGAACCACAGACGAAATAAATAACGTAAAGTAAATGAAATAAGTAAAAAAAAGATTGACAATACTTAAACCGCCCTACCAATGGAAGACAAAAGCAGTAAACATGGTATTTAAAATGAGATAAAACAGCTTAAATTGGAACTAAGATCTTTACCCGAGTCAACATGAGCGATCCCGGGTCAAGACTCGATACACACTTAGGTCGGAATGGTCGAAACTCTAACTACAGCTCTTTGAAACATTTTCCTGTGTGATTGTGATTTTTGTTCACTAAGCAGCCGGAGTTTGGATATGGGCTCTGGCTCAAGTTGCTCCCGCTGGAAGTCTACCACACCACATATATACAAGCCCTACACGACTATCACACACGGGAGACATCTCCCGTCACGCAGGGTGCAGCCGAACCTCCACAGATCTCCAGTATCAGCTCTTGATACTGGTAATGGCTCAAATGGGCCACCACTTACGGGCTATTCATGCCCGTGCCATCTTTTGGGTGGCTTAATCTTCATCAGTCAATCGACTATCACACCAAGACGAACTGAAGACAATGGACTTCGTGACACACCACCGACATGGGTTCAGGGACGGCAAAGCTTGCCACACAGGTTTAATAGTATTCTACGACCAGGTGACAAAGATTAAGTGAGAACGAGAAGGTTGCGCAGACTGCTTTTTAATGGACTGTCGGAAAGCCTTTGACGCAATACCCCATAAGAGCCTGGTGAATAAGTTGGAGAAACAGGCAAGAGTAACTGGTAGGGCGCTCCAGTGGATAAGGGCGTACCTAAGCAATAGGAGGCAGAGAGTTATTGTGAGAGGTGAGATCTGAGAATGGGATGAAGTCACTAGTAGACTTCCACGGGGTTTTGCACTCAGACCTATCCTGGTTCTGATATACGTAAATGATCTTCCAGAGGGTATAGACTCATTCCTCTCAATGTTTGCTGATGATGACAAAATTATGAGAAGAATTAAGATTAAGACAGAGGACAGCATGAGGCTTCAAGAAGACCTGGACGAATTGAAGGAATGGTCCAATAAATGGCTCTTATGATTTAACCCGAGCAAATGTAATGTAATGAAGATAGGTGAAGGGAGCAGGGCAGATACAAGCCTGCTGATACTGATGATCTTCACCCTTCTGAAGATGCATTATTAAATACGAAAGTACTTAAGAAAATTCCTGTTTCAATTCTTCCTTCGTGGTCTGACACATCGTGTTAATTTTTGTTATTTACACATATTATATTATATTATATATATATATATATATATATATATATATATATATATATATATATATATATATATATATATATATATAGCTGCCATTAGTAAATCCATTACACAAACACACCTCTAAACACCTCTAAACACATCAAAAACTTTATTACCCAAGATAACTTCCGGGGAAAATTGACTCCGGAAAACCACGCCACAAAATAGTATAATTGTCCGCTGGAAGACATTGAATAATGGAGAGATAATTATCCCTCGTCTGTGACGTAACTGCCGTAGCAAAGTGAGCGAATTGCTTCTCTCTCAGCGATTAGGGATGATCGTGTACTCTGGCGCACTCCAGCGACAACTGTCACGCTGCAGCATTGTGCAAGATCCCGGAACCTGCACATTACACACAAATATTATTACATTATAAAAAAATAAACCGATTGAGATGGTAGATATCAAAAAGGTAAGTGGGGGAAGACTAGATGGGTAGAGTGTTGGGAGGGGGAAGGTGTGGGTGGTGGAAGGGAAGATGTGGGTGGAGAAGGAAGAGAAGGTGTGGGTGGAGAAGGTGTGAGCGGAGAAGGAAGAGAAGGGGAGATGACTTAGGTCATGGGTTGGGAAGCTGCAGCATCGCCGGATGTTTACAGCAGCTCTCCCTCGCTGAACGCAAGAATAGTTTTCTGAACACTCGGATCACTCTTCACGAGCGTTGAAGTCTCCGCAGTGGTCTGTAAGATGTAGTATTCATTCCACTGTCGCAAGGTTACCTTTTTATTTTTAGAAGCAGCAATTCCAGTGTGTCTCACACAGGCCAAACTACCCTTCCCATGAACGACCACCTCACAACCAAACACCCATCCACCCACCACATGCTGCCAGCCGCCACTATCTACTGCCACCCATCCATCCACCACCCATTGAAATTGAAATAAGTTTATTGAGGTAAAATACACACAAAGGGATGAGGTAGCTCAAGCTATTCTCACCCCGTTCAGTACATCGTGTTAATACATACATATACACACATCACAAACAATAAACATATTACCAAACATTCTGAGAGATAAACATATACATTTCCTTAACCACCCATTGCCGCGCACCCAACCACTACCCATTTTCATCCACCACCTGCTGCAGCCTCCAAACCTACTGTAAAATCATGTTAATTATAATATAAAGCATAATTAAAATGGAATAACATATAAAATAGAACAAGTATTCTGATACCTTGAAGACTTAAGACAAACTTAGAGTGTGTGTGTGACCGAGTGTGTACTCACCTAGTTGAGCTTCGGCTCTTTGGCCCCGTCTTTCAACTCTCAATCTACGGGTATACAGGTTCTTGAGCTTCTCGAGCTCTATCATATCTACATTTGAAATTGTGTATAGAGTCAGCCTCCACCACATTACTTTTTAATGCATTCCATTTATTAACTACTCTGACAATGAAAAAGTTCTTTCTAATGTCTCTGTGGATCATCAGGGTACTCAGCTTCCACCCGTGTCCCCTTGTGCGTGTACCACCCGTGTTAAATAATCAGTAAAGTATGTTTACGTGTACGTATTTGGTTCATTAGACACAAAGAGTTCAGGGGTTCCTTATATTTATTTAGTACAGTCTTGGTTACAGCAGTCGGTTTGTTGGCAGTGTAGTGAAGTGTTGTAATAGTTGAGACGAAGCCTGGAGCAGGGCAGAGAGCTGAGTGAGGTCAAGGGTAGAGAGCTCGGATGCTGGGTAAGTGTTGAACGTGGCGCTCTGAATGCGGCGGAGACGAGGAGCTCGAATGCGGGACGAGTGAGTGGAAGCTCGATGCGACCAGAGTCTGGCTGTCTGCTTTCAACCACTCGGGCTGAACGGTAGAGCGACGGTCCCTGTTCAAGCAGGTCGGCGTTTAATCCCTGACCATCCAAGTTGTTGGACACCATTCCTTCCCCGTCCCATCACAAATCCTTATCGTGACTCCTTCCCAGTGCTATACAGTCGTAATGGCTTGGTGCTTTACCTGATAATTCCCTCCCTCTGTGTCGAAGCTGAAGCATCTTGTGAGGGTTGGACCTGGACACGTCGAGTGTTACAGTGTTTGTTGGTGAATGTTAAAGATGTCTGGTATCTCTCAAGCGTCTCTACTGAACCACTCTTGGAACCACTACTTCGACTGATGATGATGTTGTTGTTTTAGATTTAACTACTCAGAACAAAATGTCCATGTAGCACGGGCTATGGTGAGCCCGTAAGATGATTCGTTGTTGTTGTTGTTGTTTAAGATTCAGCTACTCGGAACAAAACGTTTCAAGTAGCACGGGCTATGGTGAGCCCGTAGTGGACCTACCTGGCACTGGAGAGGGGCTCAGCCAGGAGCACCGTAATGATTGATTGATTGATAAAGATTAAGCCGCCCAAGAGGTGGCACGGGCATGAATAGCCCATAAGTGATGATTCATTATTGTTGTTTTAGATTTAGCTACTCAGAACGAAGTGTCCATGTAGCACGGGCTATGGTGAGCCCGTAAAGGTGATGATTCGCTATTGACTGGTCATATTACCAGCCTCCACCTCATCTGACCATCATCTAGCAACTTAGGAAGTAGTATTAGCTGTAATTAGTTGCACACTTGGGAAGAGGTATTAATTGTAATTAGTGGACTAAGTAGAATTAACAGACCTATGTCATTACCTGCACTTAAGCTAATGAAAATATGGAGCAAGTATACCGACATAATATACTTGCTATATAACTTTCTCAGGTGATGAAAGAAGAGAAATGAAACAGAAATATGAGGCTATTGTTCCCTGAGTCGCTGTGGAGCATGTATACCCGATGCCATGAGATGCAGGCAGCGTGTGGACGGGATCGGGCATCAGGCCCATAGGAGGTAATGTAGACAGGTAGTTAGGATAACCAGGGAATCGCTGTTAAAGCTGAACTGTCCTGGCGGCTAGGAAGAGACGGAAACGCAAGCTGTAGGTCCTCTACTGCGCAAGTGCTTGAGTAGGCAAGAGTAGCAGGATGTAGTGAACGCGGTAGAGGAATCTGACGAAGGAGCATCTGTGGTGGGTCGCCCTGTAGGACGAGTGACAGAGGTACCTGGCAGCAACACAGAGTCGGCAGTACAGGCCGACAGGCCTAGATCCAGGCTGATTGGATTATGCAGGATCCAGCATGATGAGGCTGTCGGATGTGTAAGCGATGATCGTGGTGCAACATGATGCAGGAGATGAGCAGGCAGAGATGATCACGGTGAAAGTCATAACTGTGGCGAGGTTGGAGGTAGCGTTCTACGGCAGGCGGCAACGGTTTACAGCAGGCAGCAATGGTGGATGAAGACCAGTGAGAGGCGATGTTGTAGTTCGTCGGGGCTGGGTATTGTCGACACTCTCTGGCTCACCAGTGTAACCTATGTTTACGTCTACGTATTTGTTTGATTAGACACGGAGTTTAGTGGTTTCTTATGTTAATTTAGTATGGTCTTGGTTACAGCATTACGGGCTATTCATGCCCGTGCCACCTCTTGGGTGGCTTAATCTTCATCAATCAATCATCGGTTACAGCAGTCGGTTTGTTGGCAGTGTACTGAAGTGTTATAGTAGTCGAGACGAAGCTTGGAGCAGGGCAGCGAGCCGAGTGATTGAGGAAGATTAAGCCACCCAAAAGGTGGCACGGGTATGAATAGCCCGTAAGTGGTGACCCTTTTGAGCCATTACCAGTATCAATAGATGATACTGGAGATCTGTGGAGGTGCGACTGCACCCTGCGCGACGGGAGATGTCTCCCGTGACAGGTGAGTGAGGCCGGGGTGGTTATACTACCAGCCTCCACCACACCTGCCCATTATCTAGCAGGTTGGGAAGAATTATTAGCTGTAATTAGTTATACACTTGGGAAGAGGTGTTAATTGTAATTAGGGGACCAATTAACAGACCCATCTCATTACCTACACATAAGCTAATGAGAATATGGTATATTATATAACAAGTTGGCAAGTATATTACTAACACAATATACTTGCTACAAATCCGTCCTTATCTAGCCTGTCAGTTCCCCTGAGAATTTTGTATGTGGTGATCATGTCTCCCCGAACTTTTCTGTCTTCCAGCGACGTGAGATGCAGTTCACTCACCCTTTCCTCGTAACTCATGCCTCTTAGTTCTGAGACTAGTCTAGTGGCATACCTCTGAACTTTCCCCAGCTTCATCTTGTGCTTGACTCCATACTGGGGCCGCATACTCCAGATTTAATATTACATATGTGGTATACAAGGTTCTGAAAGATTCCTTACACAAATTTCTGAAGGCAGTTCTGATGTCAGCCTTGCATACGCCGCTGATGATATTCTTTTCACTTGGGTTTCAGGAGACAGGTTTGGCGTGATATCAACTAGATCTTTCTCTCTGTCCGTTCGTGGGACACTTCGTGTCCCATTCGGTATCCTGTGTCAGACCTCCTGTTCCCGCCACCTAATTGCATTACCTTACATTTACTTGGGTTGAACTGTAGTAGCCATTTGTTGGACCATTCCTTCAGTTTGTCTAGGTCATCTTGTAGCTTCATATTATCTTCCTCTGTCCTAATCCTCCTCATAATTTTTTGCATAATCAGCAAACATTGAGAGGAATGAGTCTATTTCCTCTGGGAGATTATTTACATATATCAGGGATCAGTAATGTGTGTGTGTGTGTGTGTGTGTGTGTGTGTGTGTGTGTGTGTGTGTGTGTGTGTGTGTACTCACCTAGTTGTGCTTGCGGAAGTTGAGCTCTGGCTCTTTGGTCCCGCCTCTCAACCGTCAATCAACTGATGTACAGATTCCTGAGCCTACTGGGCTCTATCATATCTACATTTGAAACTGTGTATGGAGTCAGCCTCCACCACATCACTTCCTAATGCATTCCATTTGTTAACTACTCTGACACTGAATAAGTTTTTTCTAACGTCCCTGTGGTTCATTTGGGTACTCAGACTTCACCTGTGTCCCCTTGTTCGCGTACCACCCGTCTTAAAAAAGTTTATCCTTATCTACCCTGTTAATTCCCCTGAGAATTTTGTAGGTAGTGATCATGTCTCCCCTTACTGTGTGTGTGTGTACTCAGACGTACTCACTTAGGTGTGCTTGCAGGGTCGGGTTATGCTCTTAGCCCCGCCTTCTGAACGTTTTTAGATTAATACAATGACTCATTTCCCAAGGCTTTTATCATAATTATTTTAACATTTTTGAGTCGAATTAGCTTCAACGACTATTACATCTAACCTATTTCACTTAGCTGGAGCATACCTGGAGAGGCTTTCGAGAGGTCTACTCCCCGAGTCCCAGATCCAGAAGAACCCCACAAAGCAGTAAACACAACCAGTGACTATGAGATCCACGAACCACCACACACAACCACAAGAATCACTCTCCAACAGAAAGTGATCAAACGCATCCATGATCAGGCCTTCCCGAGACCGCAAATACTAAGTGGTCTGCCAGATGATCCAGGTGAGCGGACCATCCCGGACCCGATTTATACTTAATACAAAAAAAATACAAATAACCATTAACAAAAAAAAATTTTTTTTTTGTGCTACCAGAAGAGTAACCACTCTGCTGGTGTTAAGATTAATCTTCTGCAGCCAACTCCATCGGCTCTAGGGTTTCCAGACACCAGCTAGGATACAAACACTACCTACCCAGCCAATGTATTGACAACCCAACATACCACCCACCCAAACAAACGACACACACATACGCCAACCCATGGTGGACAGGCCACCGAACTTTCAAACCTCCTCTTTCTCTATACCCACATCCTCTTACAGAATTTCATTTCCCCATCCCTCGACCTCCCCTATCCTTTCCAACCCTTTGGACACCGAATCTAAAACTCTCCCCGAGCCCGGCCAACAGGCTGTCGGGGAGGCTCCAAGAGCTCTTGGAGCGGCTCGCAGGCCCGCGTATCCACTACAACCCGGTTTGTCCGGTACTTCTTACAAGAGCTTGTCTAAGTGCCTCTTGAAGACATCCATCTTTGTTTCGACAATATTTCTAATGCTTGCTGGGAGGGTATTGAACAGCTGTGGACCTCTGATGTTCAGTGATGTTCAGATTGTGCCTATGGCACCTCTACTCCTCACTGGTTCAATTCTGCATTTCCATTTGTATCTTTTGTTCCAGTATGTTGTTATTCTACTGTGCAAACTTGGGACCTGGCCCTCCAGTATCGTCTATGTACATATTATCTGATACCTCTCTCTCCTCTTTTCCAGATAGCACATTTTGTGAGCTTTGAGGCAGTCTCAATAATTTAAATTTGTTATCGTGTTTATGCGTGCCGAATATATTCTCTACATTTCCTGTAATTCGGAGATCTCTCCACCTCTGAAGGAGGAAGTGAGTACCATGCAGTACTCCAGACGGGCCAGTACCAGCAATTTAAATATTAGTAGCATTGCTGTGGGGTCTCTGGATTTGAACGTTTTCATATTGAACTCATATTAAACGTTCTCATACTTATTGATAGCTCTAACATTGAAAAAGCTTTGAGATCTCTGTGACGCATCTGTGTTTCCAGTTTTCAGCTATGTCCTCTCGTCCTACTGTTTCTTAATTTGAGCATTGCTTATGTATCAACTTTGCCAATCCCCCTTTGTATCTTGTACATAGTTATCATGTCTGGCCTACTCTTCCTTTCCTCCAGTGTAGCGAGGTCCAGTTTCCTCATTCTTTCTTTTTAGCTCAGTTCCCTTAACTCAGGAACGAGCCTTGTTGCATAGTTTTGGACGTTTTCAAGTTTAGTGTTCAGGAAGAGGTTCCATGCCGGGGCAGTATACTCAGTAATGGATCTTATAAAGGATGTATTCAGGGCTTGGAAGGAATCTTTGTCCAAATTCCTGAAGGATAACCGGACGTTTGCTAGTATGGCGTATGCTGCCATCGTTATTGTGTTGATGCGTGTCTCTGGTGTTAGGTCTCGGGTTATGTCCACTCATAAACATTTCTCTCTTTTAGAAGTTGGAAGTTGCCTTTCACTTCATACTGTGTTTCATGCTACAACTTGAATCCTCATAACCTTGCATTTGTCAGGGTTAAGGCCTAGTAGCCATTTCTCAGACCATTTCAGGAGATTGTTTAATTCATCTTGTAACGTAATGCAGTCCTCCGCAGTTCTGATTCGTTTCATTAACTTAGCATCGTCAGCAAAAAGAATTGATAACATTGGCAACGTGTGTATGCGAGAGAGCGAGAGCGAGAGAGAGAGAGAGAGAGAGAGAGAGAGAGAGAGAGAGAGAGAGAGAGAGAGAGAGAGAGAGAGAGAGAGAGCGGTGGAGGGGGGATGTAGGGGTGGTGGGGTTACAAGGTGAGTACTGCATCAGGGCCACAACTCTTCTGTTTGTGTGTGATGTATACTGTCTCCGGCCTCCACCCAGACACGCCACATAGTCTAAGGCCACCCACCTGCTTTCCCACTTACCTCCTCTCTCACCTCCACCCGCTCTCCTAACCCACCTGCTCTCCCAACACACCTGCTCACCCATCCGCCAGATGTGGACAACGTGCTAAAAGCCAAGACGACCAAACCACACATCAGAAGATGGAGAAGCGACGACATTTCGGTCCGTCGTGGACCATTATCAACTCGTGTGTGATGGAGAGAGGAAGATTGATTGATTGATGCCACCCAAAAGGTGGCACGGGCATGAATAGCCCGTAAGTGGTGGCCCTTTTGAGCCATTACCAGTATCAAGAGCTGATACTGGAGATCTGTGGAGGTGCGACTGCACCCTGCGTCACGGGAGATGTCTCCCGGAGAGAGGAAGATGATGATGATGAAGATTAAGCCACCCAAAAGGTGGCACGGGCATGAATAGCCCGTAAGTGGTGGCCCTTTTAAGCCATTACCAGTATCAAGAGCTAATACTGGAGATCTGTGGAGGTGCGAATGCACCCTGCGTGACGGGAGATGTCTCCCTTGTGAATGTGTTAAGATGAAGATGAAGCCACCGAAAAGGTGGCACGGGCATGAATAGCCCATAAGTGGTGGCCCTTTTGAGCCATCACCAGTATCAATAGATGATACTGGAGATCTGTGGAGGTGCGACTGCACCCTGCGTGACGGGAGATGTCTCCCGTGGAGAGAGGAATTGATTGATGAAGATTAAGCCACCCAAAAGGTGGCACGGGCATGAATAGCCCGTAAGTGGTGGCCCTTTCGAGCCATTACCAGTATCAAAAGATGATACTGGAGATCTGTGGAGGCGCAACTGCACCCTGCGTGACGGGAGATGTCTCCCGGACCAAGTGGTGACCAAATGGTGTGGAGAGAGGAAGGAACGAGCCAATATATATAAGGAAAGAGAGTGAGGTGAGGAGCAGGTAAGAAGGTAATTTTTAGAAGAAGGAAAGAGTAAGGTAAAAGGTAAGAATAGAAGTCAGATCATGTTTGTTAAGACGGGATGAAGAGTGGGACAGGATGAAGAGAGACAGGGTGCAGAGAGACGGGATGCAGGGAGACGGAGTGCAGAGAGACGGGATGCAGAGAGAGACGGGATGCAGAGAGAGACGGGATGCAGAGAGAGACGGGATGCAGAGAGAGACGGGATGCAGAGAGACGGGATGCAGAGAGACGGGATGTAGAGAGAAGGGATGTAGAGAGACGGGATGTAGATAGACGGGATGTAGAGAGACGGGATGCAGAGAGACGGGATGCAGAGAGAGACAGGAGGCAGAGAGACGGGATGCAGAGAGACAGGAGGCAGAGAGACGGGATGCAGAGAGGATACAAAGAGACAGGATGCAGAAAGAGACGGGATGCAGAGAGACGGTATGCAGAGAGACGGGATGCAGAGAGACGGGATGCAGAGAGAGACGGGATGCAGAGAGAGACGGGATGCAGACACACGGGATGCAGAGAGAGACGGGATGCAGAGAGAGACGGGATGCAGAAAGAGACGGGATGCAGAGAGACGGGATGTAGATCGAGAGACGGAATGCAGAGACGGGATGCAGAAAGACGGGATGCAGAGAGGCGGGATGCAGAGACAGGATGCAGAGAGACGGGATGGAGAGAGACAGGATGCAATAAGAGACGGGATGCAGAGAGACGGGATGCAGAGACACGGGATGGAGAGAGACAGGATGCAGTAAGAGACGGGATGCAGAGAGACGGGATGCAAAAAGAGACGGGATGCAGAGAGACGGGATGCAGAGACACGGGATGCAAAAAGAGATGGGATGCAGAGTGACGGGATGAAGAGAGACGGGATGCAGAGAGACGGGATGCAGAGTGACGGGATGCAGAGACACAGGATGCAGAGAGATGGGATACAGAGAGACGGGATGCAGAGACACGGGATACAGAGACACGGGATACAGAGAGACGGGATGCAGAGAGACGGGATGCAGAGACACGGGATGCAGAGACACGGGATGCAGAGAGACGGGATGCAGAGACACGGGATACAGAGAGACGGGATGCAGAGAGACGGATGCAGAGACACGGGATGCAGAGACACGGGATGCAGAGAGACGGGATGCAGAGTGACGGGATGCAGAGAGGCGGGATGCAGAGACACGGGATACAGAGAGACGGGATGCAGAGACACGGGATACAGAGAGACGGGATGCAGAGAGACGGGATGCAGAGAGACGGGATCTTCTTGAGATGATTGAGATGATTGATTTGAAAGACGGGATGCAGAGAGAGGGGATGCAGAGAGACGGGATGCAGAGAGACGGGATACAGAGAGACAGGATGCAGAGAGACGGGATACAGAGACACAGGATACAGAGAGACAGGATGCAGAGAGACGGGATGAAGCAAGATGTAAGGAAGGGCTTGAACAAGTATTGTTGTGTTTATTAACGGTGGTGTTGGTGGTGTGGGAGGACCAGCTGGGGCTCTCTCTCTCCCTCTGTGTGTGACCTGCTTCTTGCTTCCTCTCTTTCACCGTCTCACACTGCCTGCCTTGTGCACAGGTGTGCCCCTCTGCCTCTGTCACGTTTCCACCCGGCTTGCCCGCTTCCTTATTGGGTTTCCAGTTAGCTTTCCCGGCTGTCAGCTTGGCTGCCAGTCAGCTTCCCTGTCTGTCAGCTTGGCTGCCAGTCAGCTTCCCTGTCTGTCAGCTTGGCTGCCAGTCAGCTTCCCTGTCTGTCAGCTTGGCTGCCAGTCAGCTTCCCTGTCTGTCAGCTTGGCTGCCAGTCAGCTTCCCTGTCTGTCAGCTTGGCTGCCAGTCAGCTTCCCTGCCAGTCAGCTTCCCTGCCAGTCAGGTTGGCTGCCAGTCAGTTTCCCTGCCTGTCAGCTTGTACCTGCTTGATGGGGTTCTGGGAGTTCTTCTACTCCCAAAACCCGGCCCGAGGCCAGGTTCGACTTGTGAGAGTTTGGTCCACCAGGCTGTTGCTTGGAGCGGCCCGCAGGCCCACATACCCACCACAGCCCGGCTGATCCGGAACTTCTCTTAGAAAACAGTCCAGTTTTCTCTTGAAGATGTCCACGGTTGTTCCGGCAATATTTCTTATAGTCGCTGGGAGGACGTTGAACAACCGCGGACCTCTGATGTTTATACAGTGCTCTCTAATTGTGCCTATGGCACCTCTGCTCTTCACTGGTTCAATCTTGCATTTTCTTCCATATCGTTCACTCCAGTACGTTGTTATTTTACTGTGTAGATTTGAGACCTGGCCCTCCAGTATTTTCCATGTGAATATTATTTGGTATCTCTCTCGTCTCCTTTCTAGAGAGTACATTTGCAGAGTTTTGAGACGATCCCAATAATTTAGGTGTTTTATCTCGTCTATGCGTGCCGTATATGTTCTCTGTATTCCCTCTATTTCAGCAATCTCTCCTGCTCTGAAGGGGGAAGTGAGTACTGAGCAGTACTCGAGACGAGACAACACAAGTGACTTGAAGAGTACAACCATTGTGATGGGATCCCTGGATTTGAAAGTTCTCGTAATCCATCCGATCATTTTTCTGGCTGACGCAATATTTGCTTGGTTATGCTCCCTAAACGTTAGATCGTCGGACATCATTATTCCCAAATCCTTAACATGCTGTTTTTCTACTATGGGAAGATTCGATTGTGTTTTGTACCCTGTATTATGTTTCAGATCCTCATTTTTGCCGTACCTGAGTACCTGAAATTTATCACTGTTAAACATCATGTTATTTTCTGCTGCCCAATCGAAAACTTTGTTGACATCTGCTTGTAGTCTTTCAATGTCTTCAGCAGAGGTAATTTTCATGCTGATTTTTGTGTCATCTGCAAAGGACGACACGAAGCTGTGACATGTATTTTTGTCTATATCTGATATGAGAATAAGGAACAGTAGCGGTGCAAGGACTGTACCTTGAGGTACAGAGCTTTTAACATCGCTTGGACTCGATTTTATTTGATTGACTGTTTAACTTGGCTGCCAGTCAGCTTGGCTGCCAGTCAGCTTGGCTGGCAGTCAGCTTGGCTGCCAGTCAGCTTGGCTGCCAGTCAGCTTGGCTGCCTGTCAGCTTGGCTGCCAGTCAGCTTGGCTGCCTGTCAGCTTGGCTGCCAGTCAGCTTGGCTGCCTGTCAGCTTCCCTGCATGTCAGCTTACCTGCCCGTCAGCTTCCCTGCCTGTCAGCCTGTCAGCTTGGCTGCCTGCCTGCCTGCTTCCTTCCCTTACTAATTCACTCCACTTCCAGCGTACTCGTGAGACAAAAAATAATACAAAAAACTTAACATATCGAAAACGATAAAAATAGATGTTTCCCTTCTGTTCCCTTTCCCTGCCCACCCCTCAACACAGCTATAGTCCCACCACCACCCCTCAACACAGCTATAGTCCCACCACCACCCCTCAACACAGCTATAGTTCCACCACCTCCCCTCAACACAGCTATAGTCCCACCACCACCCCTCAACACAGCTATAGTCCCACCACCACCCCTCAACACAGCTATAGTCCCACCACCACCCCTCAACACAGCTATAGTCCCACCACCACCCCTCAACACAGCTATAGTCCCACCACCACCCCTCAATACAGCTATAGTCCCACCACCTCCCCTCAACACAGCTATAGTCCCACCACCACCCCTCAACACAGCTATAGTCCCACCACCACCCCTCAACACAGCTATAGTCCCACCACCACCCCTCAACACAGCTATAGTTCCACCACCTCCCCTCAACACAGCTATAGTCCCACCACCACCCCTCAACACAGCTATAGTCCCACCACCACCCCTCAACACAGCTATAGTTCCACCACCTCCCCTCAACACAGCTATAGTTCCACCACCACCCCTCAACACAGCTATAGTCCCACCACCACCCCTCAACACAGCTATAGTTCCACCACCACCCCTCAACACAGCTATAGTCCCACCACCTCCCCTCAACATAGCTATAGACCCACCACCACTCTCCCCCATACTTCCCTACATGCCTTCTGATTGTGCCTTCCCTACATAGGCACAATCAGAGAACACTGTATAAACATCAGAGGTCCGCGGTTGTTCAACGTCCTCCCAGCGACTATATGAAATATTGCCGGAACAACCGTGGACATCTTCAAGAGAATACTGGACTGTTTTCTAAGAGAAGTTCCGGATCAGCCGGACTGTGGTGGGTATGTGGGCCTGCGGGCCGCTCCAAGCAACAGCCTGGTGGACCAAACTCTCACAAGTCGAACCTGGCCTCGGGCCGGGCTTGGGGAGTAGAAGAACTCCCAGAACCCCATCAAGCAGATATCACATCACTATCAACTTGACTCTACAATCATTTCTCTCCTCCACTAACAGCTCTTTCCAAAAGCAGCCAATCATCGACTCGCCCTTACGGCTCCACCACCGGAAATTTGCCTTCCTGTACATTCTACATCAAGTTATCTGGCTCCCTCAGTCATCCGCCACCTCCTCGCATCCCCCACTCCTCCTTCCTCCTCCCGCTTCCACATACACAGTCACGGTCCTAACCCACACAGTCACGCTCCTAACCCACACAGTCACGCTCCTAACCCACACAGTCACGGTCCTAACCCACACAGTCACGGTCCTAACCCACACAATCACGGTCCCAACCCACAATCACGGTCCCAACCCACACAATTACGGTTCCAACCCACACAGTCACGGTCCTAACCCACACAATCACGGTTCCAACCCACACAATCACGGTCCCAACTCTCACAATCACGGTCCCAACCTACACAATCACGGTTCGAACCCACGCAATCACGGTTCGAACCCACACAATCACGGTTCGAACCCACACAATCACGGTCTCAAGCACACAATCACGGTGCCAGCCTACACAGTCACGGTGCCAGCCTACACGGTCTCAAGCACACAATCACGGTGCCAGCCTACACAGTCACGGTGCCAGCCTACACAGTCACGGTGCCAACCTACAGTCACGGTGCCAACCTACACAGTCACGGTGCCAGCCTACACAGTCACGGTGCCAGCCTACACAGTCACGGTGCCAACCTACAGTCACTGTGCCAGCCTACACAGTCACGGTGCCAGCCTACACGAAGACCCACTGTTCCATGCTCCACAGTGTGGGTCTGGGCACACTGACACATGGAGGTGAACACATAACCCAAGATCGGAAAAGAGGCTAACAAAGTAATAAATAAAGAGGCACATATAAATAACGGAGAAATAAATATTAAATGTATATACATATAGGTGAACACTGATTAATAAAGAAGCAGTTTATGACAAGATGAAACTCCACCATAACGTGATGTCTTCCTGACTGACTATATATGGAGCGAGAGTAATGGAGAGGAAGCGGCGAGGCACTCACTCCCTATACCACTATATACTATACCACTATGTTTTTTTTTTAAATTTTGCCCGGGGGGGCGTGTTTATTGAGCAGCGCCGCTCATCTTGTGAGTGGACACACCGCCATAGCAGCATGTACAACACTCCCCAATAGGAAGAAAACCCGCTGGGTTGTTCATCCTGTCACTTGTACCCAGACACAGCTGGGACTTGCTTAACTATCTCAAGTGAACAGCTCCTCAAACAAGAAGATTAACATGTATCAACCCTTAAACGCTTACGTTATCTTGCGAGTGCAGAATGGGGAAATCTTTTAAGAACAGTATCAATATTTGACAAATAGTGTTTTCCTAACTCAAACAATGTGGGGTTTATTTTGTCACTATACATTAAAAAGTCAACACCAGCAATCAACAGTCAATTAATACACAACTATATTCTACCAACTTCAAGACCCCGAACATATATGGAAGCAGCAAGAATAATTATGGGCCAATAGGCCTTCTGCAGTTACTTCCATTCTCATGTTTTCATACCCAATTATACCCATTGTTTCGTGTTCTATCTTGTGCTTGTCACCTCACCCAAAACTTTTGTGCCATATCATCTCACCCAAAACTAGTATAAGTATGAATGTATTTTGTGTGTAAACTAAGTCTTTGAAAATGTAATAAGGAATTACGAAACGCGTTCAGGCGTTATACAATAAATAAAAATGAAGTTTGGAGAATTGATATTCCAATTACCATCAACAGTGAAGAAAAACTTAAGAAATATTGAGAAAATTCGTGTTAGAATTATTAATCTTACCTTTTCGGTCATATTCAACAGTTTAAACCTAATCAAACCCCTCCAACCACAGGTCCCAACGAGTTGGCAAGAGCAACAGCACGACCCCCAGTTAGATGCACCCCATCCCGAGCATACATGTCATTTCTTCCACAGAAGTGTTCCTAGTTATCTATGAATGATATTGCATTTGATTTTCAATATTTGTCCAGTCGACAATTGAGACCAAGTGCTCTCGACAACCAATAATTTCCAACTTCCTTTCTTGAAAGAATGCCACATATGATCGGGATTCCTCCCTTGCTCACAATTCTATGGCTGTCTTAAACCTCTGTATCAGTGTCTCACTCCTAACTCGCCCTACATCACTTCCCCCGGCACTGATACAAATAATGGGTTTGTTCCCATTTCCAGCCATAATATCATTCATATCGTTAACAATATCACCAATTCCAGCTCCGGGATAGCAAACACTTAACCTGTTCCCCTTATCTCTGGCACAAAAAGTTCTATCAAAATACCTCACCTGGGAAAGTTCTATCAAAAGACCTTGCCTGGGAATCTCCCAGAACCAAAATTTGCTTAGGTACTTCCTTTATTTTCTGAGCACATTGAGGGACCTGCGCTCCCTTCGTTGCCTTCCCTTTCGAGCGAACTGCAGGTTCCCTTCAGCACTAGCCTTCCAACTCGACGAATAAGTTAGAAGTCCTTAAGACATCTCTGTAGGCGGCCTCGTCAGAATCTTCTTAATTAAGACCCCTGTCTACGACATTCCAAGACGAAGACTTTCTACTGCTCCTCTTATCCTTTGCTTCCTCTTGACGTTGTTTCATATGTTGCAGTTCCTGCATCTGTCGTATCTCCTCCCACAGGAAATCCACCTCTGCCCTCAGAGCTCCACAGATTCATCAGTTCCTTCATTCAATATGATCTGCTGCTACCAGAAAGCTTAGCTAAATATCCCCAGTTTGCTAACTGTAGGTAGTAACTAAGTGATTGTAACTTATCCACCGCTGCCCACTGGATGGGGGTGATGTGCAGGACAGTTAGTTTAGTTCATTTATTATGCACCCCATACCCATCTTGGGGGCGGTAGTGGAAAGGGTTACAGAGGCACATAATGGGCTCAGGGACTGAACAACACAATTCATTTAGCCAAGCAAGTTACAATCTTGATGAACTAGTTACAAAATTCAATATAAGTCGTCACATCAACAATGGGTTCGAGATCGACCACAAGTACAGTTTCTAAATTAAGCAACTGACATATGTGGAGAGCTAGTGTCACAATTGATATGTTTGTCCTGCACACCGCCCCCATCCAGTGGGCAGCGGTGGATAGGTTACAATCACTCAGTTACTACCTACAGTTAGCAAACTGGGGATATTTGGCTAAAATTTCTGGTAGCAGATCATTTTGAATGAGATATTTACATATCGTTGAAACATTGGTTATAGAATTGTTTCTAAATTCACGTATCTTTTCGCACTCCATCACATAGTGACGGAGGGTATGCGAATAATTTTGTTGACACAGTTTACATTTGGTCAGGTCTACATCAGCAGATAATGAGAATTCCCAGAGATACTTGTAACCGAGTCTAAGCCGAGCAGCAGTAACATCTAGAAGTCTGCTGATTTTATTGGATGATCCATAGATGTGTGGCTCCTCTTGCATGATAGTATGATGATAGATGGAATTACTGGTGTCAATTTCACTTTGCCTCAGATCTACAAGATCTTGTTGAAGCTCTCAGTGTACTGCTGCTCTCAGATTGCTCATTGACAATCCAAGGTTACACTCAACGGCTCCTTTAAAGGCAGATTCTTTGGCTAACTTATCAGCTCTATCATACATTCGGAGGCCAACATGAGATGGAGACCACATGAAATGGACTCTGTTACCATCCTTAATAATTTTGTTGTATTTGTGTCTAGCTTCGGACACGAGCATGTTACAGTTATGTCTTAAAGAGTTGAGAGCATTTAAGGACAAACATATCAATTGTGACACTAGCTTTCCTATGTCACTTGCTTAATTTAGAAACTGTACTTGTGGTCGATCTCAAACCCAATGATGATGTGACGATATCTATTGAATTTTTTAACTAGCTCATCAAGATTGTAACTTGCTTAGCTGTTGTTGTTGTTTAAGTTTCGCTACCTGGAACAAAAAGTTCCAAGTAGCACGGGCTATGGTGAGCCCTAAATGTATTGTGGGGTTCAGTCCCTGAGCCCATTATGTGCCTCTGTAACCCTTTCCACTACCGCCCAAAAGATGGGTATGGGGAGCATAATAAATGAACTAACTTCACTACACCTTCCATTATTACTATGATGGCACAACTGTGGCTCAGCTAACACAACCTCTCACTGTGACTTATTGCGCCTCACTGTGTCGGGTAGAGGTATACCAGGTGTTGGGTAGAGGTATACCAGGTGTCGGGTAGAGGTATACCAGGTGTCGGGTAGTGGTATACCAGGTGTCGGGTAGTGATACACCAGGTGTCGGGTAGTGGTATACCAGGTGTCGGGTAGTGGTATACCAGGTGTCGGGTAGTGGTATACCAGGTGTCGGGTAGTGGTACACCAGGTGTCGGGTAGTGGTACACCAGGTGTCGGGTAGTGGTATACCAGGTGTCGGGTAGTGGTATACCAGGTGTCGGGTAGTGGTATACCAGGTGTCGGGTAGTGGTATACCAGGTGTCGGGCAGTGGTATACCAGGTGTCGGGTAGTGGTATACCAGGTGTTGGGTAGTGGTATACCAGGTGTTGGGTAGTGGTATACCAGGTGTTGGGTAGTGGTATACCAGGTGTTGGGTAGTGGTATACCAGGTGTTGGGTAGTGGTATACCAGGTGTTGGGTAGTGGTATACCAGGTGTTGGGTAGTGGTATACCAGGTGTTGGGTAGTGGTATACCAGGTGTTGGGTAGTGGTATACCAGGTGTTGGGTAGTGGTATACCAGGTGTTGTGTAGAGGTATACCAGGTGTTGGGTAGAGGTATACCAGATGTTGGGTAGGGGTATACCAGGTGTTGGGTAAGCGTACACCAGTGTCGGGCGAGGAAAGATGAGGGTAATGAAACAGCGGGTTTAGGGAAGCACCGTGGTGTGGAAACAATAGGGGAAGGGCAAGGCTATGTTAGTTGACCACCAAGTGTAAGGTAGATGAATGGCATGTGTCAGGTATGGTCATACCAGGGGTGGGGGAACAGACTCACCTCAGAATGGTGGAGGAAGCAATCCTGTACAAAAACCTGGTCACCTTAAAATCCACTGATACTGTATTATACACTTTTCACCTTCAGAGTAATCCACTTGTGCACACGGAATCACAACTACGCATTCGTTTGACTAGGAATTAATCCCAAAATCACTGGCATTGGAGATATGAACGTAAGGCCACACGGAACGTCCTCCTCCCTCCACGACCGTCACACCTCGACTAGCTGGGGTTGAACAGCTGCTAGTCTGAGCAACGTATTGTGGTGTCGCGAGGAGAATTTTAAATTGCTAGCTAGACGCTCGCGCGCACACAAACCCATCCTCCAGTTTAGACTACTTTCTGTAACTGTGTCTCCATTGTACATATATTGGCGTTATGGACAATTAGATAGTAGTGTTTGGTAATATTCACTTCATTGTCCTGAAAAAATAATGCTTAAAAACAAACAATTATTTCAAGGCCTTGTATAGCACATATGTATGTACTATATTAGGCATAGATAGCGTGTATTAGGCCTAGGACGGTTAGGTTTTATTAGCAACAAAAATACAAAACCTTTTCCGATTTGTCCAAAATCAATAGTACCAAATTCTACTTTCTAATTGTCTATTACTTGAACAAGTTGTCCTGCTTGAATTGTCCTACAGTTAAATTTGTTTTACAATTGTCCTACTTGAATCCAATTCAAGTAGGAGAAAAGCTCACTCCATCGTGTGATCACAATATTCTAAGATGGAATACAATTACAGAAACTCTCGTAAAGGTCAAGAATGATGACCTTCTAGATCAATTACTATCAGGGAATGAGAGACGAATTGCAGAACACCTCATGCATGCTTTTTTTCGCGTATATTCCTGCGCGGGCACTAAGCCTCTGGCTGGCCCACTAAGTGTTGCTTGTTTTTGTTTTGCTTGGGCGGAGTATGAGTATTTATGACTCGTATGGTCGCTTCAGTGAGATTTTGCCCCATGTGTTTAACAACTTCTTCTGCTCTGTAGAATCTAAGTTGAAATCTTAATGGGGTTGTAACTCTGAACTGTGTTAGATAATGTTCCAGTGGTCTGTCGGGCATTTATCCACTGTGCTAACATTTCCTCTCATGTTTCGGAACCTGTAAGCCTATTTCCCAGGCACATGGGCATCCAAGCCTGATGAGATGTAAGTGTACTTTTGTTGTTCTACTGCTCCCTTTCATCAAAGTAAGTGGTTCGTAGTTGGTTGAATCCTTGTACCAACCCGCAGATCCTGATGTTGCAACTGCTGTAATGTGGTCACTGTACATATTTAATTTTGTTTTTTTAAATTTTGCCCCGAGGGGCGAGTTTATTGGGCAGCGCCACTCATCTTGTGAATGGACACACCGCCATAGCAGCATGTACAGCAGTCCCCAATAGGAAGAAAACCCGCTGGGTTGTTCATCCTGTCACTTGTACCCAGACACAGCTGGGACTTGCTTAACTGTCTCAAGTGAACAGGTCCTCAAACAAGAAGATTAACATCTATCGACCCTTAAAAGCTTACGTTATCTTGCGTGTGCAAAATGGGGAAATCTTTTAAGAACAGTATCAATATTTGACATAGTGTTTTCCTAACTCAAACAATGTGGGGTTTATTATTCTACACATATTCCTAATGTCTCTCAGGTGTTCACATTCACGTAGATAGTGGTCAAGGCGATGTCCATCACTCTCACCACAGATTCTGCAACTTCGCTGATCAACTGTTGTTTCCATTCCAAATCTCCATGGATATTTGTATCTAAGACGGATTCTCGCTATTACTGATTCTCTCCCTCGTCCTCCTCCTCTTCGGCCATAATGACTGGGATTGCCAGCAGCAACCATGTTGTACCATCTTATAGATTCACTGGTTTGTGCTTCTATCCTCCTTTCCTCAGTTACCTTCTCACGGTGATGTTGCCCGATAATACCTCTAATTTGTAGTTGAGTCTTGGGTATGAAGTATTCAATATGGCATATTTTGCATTGTTCTGCTTCTAATTACTTTCCTAATCTGTGATAGACTCTGTGGTATGTAAATGTCTACATTTCTTCTCTTAGTTGCAAGTTTTGCAGTTTCGTCTGCAATGTCATTTCCTATTATTCCCACATGACTTGGCACCCAGTTGATAAGTACCCGACAGCCTTGACGTTTGAGTGTCTGCATTAATGATATGACATTTGTAATCAGGTGGATGTTATCACGCATGTGTTCTTGTTGCAAGGTTTCAATGGCAGTTTCCGAATCTGTATGTATGATAACATGTCGGTGTTCAGCAAGAGCATGTTCCAAAGCCTTTTGAATGGCTAGCATCTCTGTAAAGTTGAACACTCATTTGAGTCTCCAACTATTTGCAGTTTCCTGCCTTTAACTGCAGCTCCGGTTTCTTGTCCCTGCTGGTCTACTGATCCATCTGTGAAGCTGTCACATGCCAAGTTTGCTTCTATATGCATCTGTGCAATATTACATAGCAGATGAGGATTAGTCTGGTTCTTTTTTCCTTCAAGAGCCATAATCTTTAAGTCAGCTGGCAGAGATTCCCAAGGGGCTTGCATAACAAAATTTGAATGTATTTCGTCGACACCCCTCTCAATGATTGTGTTTGTTATATCGAATGTATAGGTGTTGTTTATCTCACAATGGTCCACTTATTGCTATTGGAAGCTCTTCTGTCCCGAGTTAGTGCTCCAGTGATTATATCTTTAAGTGAACTGATTCTAGGTCTAGTCAATATCTTGGTCAGCATGCACACAGCAATCCCTTTTACCCTTTTTCAATCAACGTTATTTTGGTTTCTAGTCTGAGGTTCAGTATTTGTCCATCTGGGAAACCCTGTTATAACTCACATTGCATCATTTTGTATAACCTCAACGTTTGCCCACTAACCAGGAGAAAGAGTAGGGCAGGTGCTGCATAATCAACTAGGGAACGGAGTGTATGTAAAACATTCTTAACACTGTGTCCCGCTCCTAGACGGGGCCCTGTGATTGCTCTCATTATATTCAGTCATGATTTTGCTTTCTCCTTCAGATATTGAATTTGCTTGTTGAATGTCATTTTAGAATCTATCCACACTCAGAGATATTGATATTGTGTAACCCACTGAAGGTTAATGTCTTGAATGCGTATGTGCCTGTATGGAGTGCTGCCACCTTGTCTCATTGCCTTAGACTTCTGTGCAGATATTTTTAGCCCTAAAATGCTGCATTCAGATGTTACTTTACCTAATGCCCCTTGTGCTTTATTTGGAAGTGAAGGACCTGTAATGACTAATGCTATATCATCAGCATAGCTTAACAATTTAACCCTTTCAAAATGTCATGGTAACGATGTTTTCCATAAGGATGTTAAAAAGATTAGCACTGAGGACCCCTCCTTGTGGAGTCCCCACACCCACCATGGAGCCACAATTAGAGGCAGGACACCCAACAAGAAGCTATCGCTGATCATGCCGGGGCCCCCTAGGGGTGCGTTGCGAGTATACGCCCCACAATCGCCACCTTAAGAACCGTCAGTCCGTCGAGATCGGGTTCAGCGACGAAAGGGGGATTGACAATAAAAGGTTCCCCTCGCTCGAGAAATCGGGTACTACAGTTCTACGGGTGCAAGAGTATGCCTCCTCAAGCACCCGGGCGTCAAAATAGAAGAAGTCCAAAGGAATAACCAAAACAAGCAAAAGGTTGGCAGGAAAAGACAAGCAGATAGGAGAAGAGGGGGAGAAAAACGAAACAAAAGGAAAAGGAAAAGCGATCCGGCACAATTAGAGAAGAGCAGCAGCAGGAGTGCAAGGCCACCAAAGGACAGAGGACTGTCCCACGGAGCATCACACTCAGCAGCCGTCCACTAAGCCCCCCTCACGGCGCCAACGGGCTGGAAGCCGTCCACTAAGCCCCCCTTCACAGCGCCAACGGGCCGGATGGGGAGGGGGGTGAGTCAGTAGTAGAAAGCCATCTTGGAAAGATAGCTTCAGGGAGCCACTGGGACTACCAGAAAGAGGCGTTTCATTACATTTAACACATTTAATTTGCACAGGCAGACTGGCTCCTTTGATGACTGCTGCACATTAAGAGCAAAGAAGTATATTTTTCCAACTGATTTTTAATATAGTAGAATGCACAAAAGTGCATTATATTTCTTTGCAGTAATCATAATAGAATGTTTGGTGTAAATTACACCTGCTAGTTATAGAGTTCAGATGGAGGTTACTTGGCTGCAGATTTCCAGTATCATTCTGTATTCTGAGAAGTTTCACAAGATTAAATTAACTTTCTGTGGTAAGAAATACAAAGGAGGTTAGTCAAAAATAATAAAATTAAAATTTTATTAATTTTAAATAAATTCAAATAATGTAAATGCTAAATTACTTGAGACCCTATATATATAAAAAAAAAACAATTCTCCCATATGTACCTCCATATTAAAGCTGTAGCACTAGTAATCTATACAAATTAAAATCAATACACTTGGTAAAACATTTACTGGATGTGTACACGTGTACAAACCTGGTGCAGTGCTAACCAGCAATAATACAGTACATTTTTTGTTCTAGAAAATTTACCAGTGCCACCTTATCACAACATGCACACACACCAAAGCTTACAATGGCAGCATGACTACAACACTAACCCAATACTGTAATACCAGTAATTTTGCTAGACATGAACAGTTTATCTCTGTTACTAATAAATTATGCATTTACATTTACATTTCCAAGCAAACTACAGCAAGGAACTGCTAAGTTTTATGGCTTTTTTTTTTTTTATCTTAACCAGTGTCAACAGTAAACCAGTTACTATAAAATACCGTTACCTTGCGAAGATTTCGGGGCTTAGTATCCCCGCAGCCTGGTCTTCAACGAAGCCTCCTCTTAATACCTAATAACGTACTTAATATTTTATAATGATAGTCTAAGTAAACCATTTGAAGTAAATTTTAGAAACAAAGAAAAAATAAAATATATCTCTTCTTCATCTGAAAGGCCATAAATGTACTACAAAGCAGTTACAGGTGCTTTTTGATAAAGTTGATTAGACCATTGGTGGATGAATCGTGTGATGACACAGGAGTCTTGTCCTGCAGTTCTGGCTCGATGGCTTTAGCCAATTGCTTGCCTAATTCAACTCTGTAAAGATTAAAAGTTTAATGTAAAGAACATAATTAAAAAATAATTATACCATACATTAAAGCACAAACACAACTAGTTAGGACAACAAAACCTAGTCTAAAGTGCCCCGTGTTCCAGGTTTAACCCTCAAAGTTCTGTATGTTCATCATCAGGTGTTGATCGTTAAGTAATAATGAAAAGAGGTAACAACACGGGGAAACTATCACCATCCAATATATATCTAAAGGGCCTAAGTATCATTCAGATTGGTAAGACAAGCAAAAAAACAACCATTCAGTGTAATGAAATGCCTCTTTCTGGTGGGTCTTTGGGGGCTCATTGTTGGCAGCTACCTGGATAGCTCCACCATATTTATTCAACACCAGGCCGTTGTCAGAGTAACCTGGATCGAGATAGCAATCCTGGCCTCTCAATAGAGCAGCAAGGAGCAGGGAATACAAGTTGACCTTAAAAAAAAAAAAGGTGTGGGGGAAAGAAAGAGAGAGAGAGAGAAAAAGAGAGAGAAAAAGAGAGAGAGAAAGAGAGAGAAAAAGAGAGAGAGAAAGAGAGAAAAAGAGAGAGAGAAAGAGAGAAAAAGAGAGAGGAAAAGAGAAAAAGAGAGAGAAAGAGAAAAAGAGAGAGAAAAAGAGAGATAGAAAAAGAGAGAAAAAGAGAAAAAGAGAAAAAGAGAGAAAAAGAGAAAAAGAGAGAGAAAAAGAGAGAAAAAGAGAGAAAAAGAGAGAAAAAAAGAGAAAAAGAGAGAAAAAGAGAGAGAAAAAGAGAGAGAAAAAGAGAAAAAGAGAAAAAGAGAGAGAGAAAAAGAGAAAAGGAGAGAAAAAGAGAGAGAGAAAAAGAGAAAAAGAGAGAAAAAGAGAGAGAGAGAGAGAGAGAGAGAGAGAGAGAGAGAGAGAGAGAGAGAGAGAGAGAGAGAGACAGACAGACAGACAGACAGACAGAGAGACAGAGAGACAGAGACAGATTAAATTTCTCCAGCTTGTACCCATTGTTTTAGGCTCTGACTTGTTCCGAGTTTCAAAACCCTAACTTATATCCCTTGCTTATGACTGTAACCCACTTTAAAACCTGTCTTCATAGAAAAGGTCCAATGCTAGCACCTATCAGCCTTGTCATTCTTTGTATTTTCTCTAGAGCCCATATCCATTCTGTAGCACAACTAGAATTGCACAGTGAAGTCAATTTGGGGCTTCACTCATGCATGATATTACTAAATGATATTTTTACTTTTACTGCCAATGTTTCTTATTATACATCCCCATTTACTTTATTTCGTGCATCGATACATTCCTGTCACTCATGACTCCGAAGTCACTTCCAACAATTTGATCTATAATTATTAATGTGGTATATAACATCACTGTCTTTTCCAAAGTTAAGCAATTTGCATTCATCAAATTACTGTGCAAATGCTATTATCTCACCTATGATTGGAATGCAAGTCTTTCTACAATTAATCACAATCTCTTTATATTCCCTACACTCCCAATCTGCATGTCATTCACAAACTTGCCAATATTATTTATAATGAGTTCATTTGAGTTGTCAGTCTTTAGTGTGTTAAGGGTTACTGAAAACCCAAGTCATACTGTGTTTTTGGTATTTTTACTTAGTTCTTAGTCATCATCACTGTTTCATCTCCTAAGTAAGGGAACAGTACTAGAAAGTTATGTTCCTCTAACTGTATGTACCACGGAAAGCTGACACTTGGGATTTGTTAGACATTACTGGACAAATCCCAGGCCCTAAGTAACTTTCAATTTATACTACAAATTGCATTTTTTAATAACATTTTCATAAATGACAGAAGACATATTACTTACCCCCACTGATCAAATGAATTTATGTCCCAAACAACACCTTGGGTGAAAATTTTCATTTCATACATAGCAATTAATGCCCCCAAGGTAAAAGGAGTCAGTTTTTCTATGAGGATGGAGTTTGTTGGGCGATTGCCTTCAAATACTTTATGAGGCAAGATTCGCTGCAATTTATCAGATGGCATGTTTGCCTTCTCTAGTTCACCTTTTGCTTCATCCGTGGTCTTTCCTTTCATCAGTGCTTCTGTTTGTGCAAGGAAATTGGCCAGCAATAGCTGTAATATGAAAAATAAATTAAGTCTTAAATGTCAAATTTTATATGTACAATCAAACTAGTACAGTATTATATTTCTGCAATATTGTATTCAGCATGATAATTGAGAATTGTTTATTCAGTTACACAATGAAAAATTCTATTATAGGCAGGATTTTCAGGCATCTAACAAATGTTTTAATAGGATTAATGATTTACAGTTCAAAGGCGAAGAATTAACTCTTCGCCTTTCCAGTTAATGCAATTTAAGCTTTGTTAATCTTTCTTCATATGACAGGTTCCTAATTTGGGGAATTAACTTAAATTAATGTGTCATTTTACACTGGACACAATCAAGTGAATTTATATACATTCTATAGTACGGCGACCAAAACTGCACTACATAATCTAAATGCTGAATGCAGTGCAACTGTTATTTTGCCAGCAGTGATATAACAATCAGTACTGCAGTAATTTACTTCAGGATGGAAGAACACCTTATTTCTCTACACGTTTAATTTCCAATCTAAAATAATTGCAAATGAAAGCAAATTGTAGACTGGATTTATTAAGAGTTAAACAAGAAAATAATCACCGCATGGTCTGGTGGTGGCTGACGCAATATCCTACCTTTGATTCTAGGAAGTAAGTAATTATCAATAGAAGGCACCAAACCGGGAAGGCTATGTAAGCACCATCAAATGTGCGGGATAATCAGAGGGCGCTAAATATCACCAAGGATGCCAATACGAGAACAAAAACGCATAAGGCGAACGGTATCAAAAGTATCCAACTTGCCAAGAATTCTATCGAGGGACAAGCGACCGTGGGGGATAGGCGGAAAACAAGACATGCTCGTCCTGGAAGTCAGAACATTCAACAAGGATATGTACAACCGTAAAAGGGACAATGCAATTTGGACAATAAGGAGCAGGGCGGCGCTCCATTAAGTGACCGTGAGTTAAACGGGTATGGCCAATATGTAACCTAGCCAGAGCCGTTTCCCACCGCCGGTTACGGTGGCAGGAGGAAGGCCACTGGGACACACGACTCTTAAGAGTGCGCAGTTTGTTACCAACAACAGAAGACCAACAACTCTGCCAGCGGGCAAGGATGGAGGCATGAATAACTGGGTAAAAGTCGGAATAAGGAATACCTTTATGGGAGATGGGACAAGTGCGGATAGCATCCTTAGCGGCAGCATCTGCATGCTCATTTAAAGAGACACCAACATGGCTGGGAACCCAGCAAAATGCAACCAACTTAAATTTACTGGAGATAAGAAACAGCCAATGTTGAATCTCGATGACCACCGGGTGGGTCGGATTAAAGGACCCTAAAGCCATGAGGGCACTACAAAAGTCAACTACCACCATGAAGGAGGATTGACACCGGGAAAGCAGGAGACGAAGAGCATAGAGAATAGCATAGAGTTCTGCTGTGAAGATGCTAGCCTCTGGAGGAAGGCGACACACATAAGTGTGGTCAGGAAAAACAACAGAGTAGCCCACACCGTCAGCAGACTTTGACCCGTCGGTGAAGATGGGAACGGAGTGGGAGTGAGAAGAAAAGTGCTCAAGGAAGAGGCGTTTCAGAACTGTAGGAGGGGTAAAAGCTTTAGTGATGCGGGTCAGACTAATACAAAATTTGGGAAGGGGACCCTCCACGGGGGCAAGGATGGAATAATATGAGGAGAAACATTAGTAATACGAACCGAAAGAAAATCTTGTAAGCGAGACAAACGGACAGAAAGAGGAAGGTGGTGAAGAGGAACAGGAACTATACAGGAGGGGTAAAAGTCACAGCACGATAGAGGAGAGAGTGAGGATGCTGTAAGGATCGCACAAGATAGCGAAGACTGTAGTGATCACGGCGATCCTGGAGAGACAAAGCCAGTGTCAGCGTACAAGCTGAGGGTAGGAGTTGAATGAAAAGCACCAGAGCTGAGGCGCAACCCAGTATGGTGCAAAGGATCAAGACGGCGAAGAGTACAAGGAGAAGCAGAAGAGTATGCAGGGCAACCATAATCGAGCTTAGACAGGACGAGAGAGGAATGTAAATAGAGGAGCGTGCGCCTATCCGCTCTCTAAGAAGTATGGGACAAAACCTTAAGTAGGTTAAGGGCTTTAGAGCATTCAACACGGAGGTAAGAGACATTGGGCGACCAAGACAAACGAGTGTCAAAGAATAACCCCAAAAGCTTCGTGGAATCTTTGTACTCAAGGGGATGACCATAAAGTGACAAAGAAGGACGAAGAACCACCCGCTTCCGAGTAAAAGTCATGGCACAAGTCTTACTAGTAGAGAACTTGAAGCCATGATTGGTGGCCCAAGATGACACGGCATCAATCGCAAGTTGAAGCCGCCATTGAAGGAGAGGCGAATCATCACCCCAACAGCAAAGAGTAAGATTGTCAACATAAAGAGCGGAGAAGATGCCAGAAGGAAGGGAGGAAAGAAGACCATTGAGGGCAGCCAGAAAAAGAGTAGTACTCAGAACACTACCTTGGGGCACACCTTCATACTGCCAAAAAGAGGCAGAGAGAGTGGCACCAAGCCTGACTCGAAAGGTACGATGAGAGAGAAAGCTATGAAGGAAGAGAGGGAGATTACCACGAAGGCCAAAAGAACGGAGTTGGGACAGAATATGGTATCTCCAAGTCGTGTCATAAACCTTTTCAAGGTCAAAAAGGACAGCAACAACGGAGGTCTTTGCAGCAAAAGCAGTACGAATATAGATCATGCTCACCACGACATCAGTCGTGCTGCAGCACTTCTGAAAACCAAATTGAGAAGGAGAGAGGTGATGGTGTTCCAAGAACCACATCAGACGGACATTTACCATACACTCAAACAGCTTGCAAATACAACTCGTGAGAGCAATAGACCGGAAGTCCTTAGGGGATGTACCGAGAGACCCTGGTTTCCGAATAGGGAGTACAACGGCATAGAGCCAGTCCTCATAGACGGACGACAAATCCCAGACCTGGTTATACAGATTCAGTAAATATTGAGACGTGCATGGAGGGAGATGGGGAAGCATCTCATAATGAACGTCATCCGAGCCCGCTGCCGTAGATCCGCAGAGGGCCAGGGCAGACTGAAGTTCAGAAAGAGAGAGAGGATCGTTATAGGGAAGGCGGAGATGAGTGTGGAAATCTAAAGGATAAGATTCAAGAACAGGCTTACGAAGAAGGAAGGATTGAGGAAGATGAGAACCAGAGCTAACAGAAGAAAAGTGGGAACCCAGTTCGGCCGCGACCTTCACTGGATCCGCCACAAGAGTTCCACGGAGGTGGAGAACCAGCGAGACATCTGGAACGAACTTACCCGCAATCTTGCGGATCTTCTTCCAGATGTGCGGTAGAGGAGTATCGGACGTAATGGTGGAACATAAGATTTCCAACTCTCATGTTTAGCTGTACGGATGATCCTACGGGCCACTGCACTTGCCTTCCGAAACAGAATAAAAGAATCGGCCATCTGCCAGCGGCGGTGTTTTTTCCAGGTTGCACGCTTACAGCAGACAGCCCGAGCACAGTCTGCATTCCACCAGGGAACACATTTCCGTGTGTCCCCGGGAGGAAGAGCGAGGGATAGTGCGGAGGGCAGCGTTGAAGACAGTCGTAAAAAAGGAGGAGGGCTCGAGGAAGAGGCAGAGAGGAGAGGTCAGAGAGAGCAGCACGGAGGGTGAATAGGCACCAGTCAGCCTTGGCAAACTGCCACCTAGGGAAGGAAAGGGGAGGGTGGAAAGAGAAAAAGGAAACGAGGATGGGGAAATGATCACTGTTATGGAGGTCATCAAGAACCTGCCACGTGAAATCTAAGTAAAGAGAAGAAGAGCAGAGAGAAAGATCAAGACAAGAAAGGGTGCGAGTCCGAGAGTCCAAATGAGTGGGCTCACCAGAATTCAGAAGAGACAGGGAAGAAGAGAGGAGAAACGGCTCAAGAAGGTGACCCCGGGTATTCGTCAGAACGTCACCCCAAAGAGAATGACGACAATTGAAGTCACCCAGCAGGAGCACAGGCTCCGGCAAGGAGTCTAGGTGGTGTTTCAAATCAGGAAGAGAAAGCGGTACACTCGGGGGGAGATAAATGGAACAAACTGTGTACCATTTCCCCACAAAGATACGAGCAGCAGAACAATGGAGAGGCGAAGGAAAAAGTAAAGGAACAAAGGGAACATCAGCACGAATCAAGAGAGCAGAAGAATTAGAAGCCCCAGCAACGGCTGGGGGGAGGGGGGGAGGAGAAAGGAATAGCCACGAAAACGACTAGGACGAGCACCAAGCATCGGCTCCTGGAGACAGACACAAAGGAGCGAAAACCGCAAAATCAGAAGTTGGAGGTATAGGAAATTGGAGTAATAACCTCGAACGTTCCATTGAAGAATAGACATCGACGAGAAGAGAAAGGACAAAAACAGAGAACAAGGAAGAAACAAAGGCGAAAGAGCAACAGAGCACGTTAAAGAATATCAGGGTCAGGATCAGGGTCAGCAAAGTCAGGGTTAGGGGGCATGGGTAAACTGAGCAAAGACGGAGGGAAGGAGGCAGGAGAACAGACCAGAGGTGGGCAGGCGGGGTCAGGAGGAGGAAGAGGAGGAGACAACGGAGGGGAGCAGTCAAGGACAGCAGCAGGAAGAGGGGGGGTAGAAAGAGGGGAGCGCACCTCAGCAAGGGCAGCAACCGAGAGGGAAGCGGAGGCTAAAGAAACCTCCATAGCAGGAACAGGGGGCGCAACCACCGAAATGGGAGGGGAAGGAGCGAGAGAGGCAGAAGCAGGGGCCGAGGAAGAAAGCGAAACCTTCTTACCCGCTGAGGAGGAGGAAGGAGAGGAGCCAGGCTTACGCTTCTGACTTAGAGACAGGTGTCCCAGCAACCACGTACTGGGCAACGGATTCTAGCGTCTCAACAGGAGAAGCTGAACGAGAGCACACATGACGGCCGTTTGGAGAGAGATGGACATCAGCCCGCACCGACAGGCGGCGGGGAGAGTCAAGAGACGGAAGAGAAGGATGGGAAGGAGGAACGGAGGGAGACGAGGAAGAAGACACAGGAGACAAGACAGACCAGGTAGAAAGAAGGGGAACCCCAGACAGAGGACCAGGAGGTGGATCCTTCAGGAGAGAACCCAAAGGAACAGAGGAGGGGGCAGTGGGCGTATCAGGGTCCAAGGCCCGGAAACGGTTGTGAGTCAGAGGAAGGTGGAAAGGACGAGGAGAGGAAGAGCGCAACACGCGAGCATAAGAGATATTAGCATAAGGCGGGAGCCGGCGAACCTGGCGTCTCGCCTCAGGAAAAGATAAACGCTCCCGGTGCTTCAAGTTGAGGACGGCTGCCTCAAGCTTGTAATGGACACACGCACGGGAGAAGGTAGGATGGGCCTCACCGTAGTTGAGGCAACGAGCCTGGGAAGAAGTGCACTCCGACTTAGAGTGACCTTCGCCACCACACAAAGGACAGAGAGACAGTCCTGGAGCAGCGGAGGGCACCATGCCCAAACCTCCAGCACTTGTTACAGAGCCGAGGAGAAGGAATGTACTCCTGGACAGAGCACCTGGCACCAGCAAGAATGACAGAGGGTGGAAGGGTCTTACCATCAAAGGTAATCTTCACAACCCGGAGGGGTTGACGGCGACTACCACGAGGGGGACGAGTAAACGTGTCCACCTGGAAAATAGAATGGCCCTGGGCAGCAAGGATATGTCGAATATCGTCGTGGCAGTCACGCAGGTCCCGAACACCGGTCGCAACATGGGGCGGGAGCAGAATAGTGCCAACACTGGCATTCAACTGAACGTTCGTAGAGACCCGAACAGGGGTCTCGCCAAGGCAGGATAAGGCAGCCAAGCGGGAAGCAGCATCCTGAGAAGGAGCAGCAACGACACGTGTACCGAGACAAGTGGGGTTGAAAGTAATGGAGGCATCCACGGAATCAACAAGATGTCGATGGAGGGAGAAATCGTCAGGAGGCGCAGAATCAAGAGGGAGGAGATCAAAATATTTGGCCCACGAAGCGGGACCAAACAAGGCTTGATAGGTAGCAGAACTGGAAGGAATCGAGCGAGGGCGGCCATGACGAGGACGGCGGTGAGAACCCCCAGAGAGAGAGGGGTTAAAAGGCACAGTAGTTACAACTAGAGATGGAGCCGCGCCAGGGGACGAGGTAGTCACCACTGGGGGCTTGGGGCTCGACCCAACCACAGAGGAGGGAGGGGAGCCAGGGGAAGGAGTCAGAGAGGCCAAAGGAGGAGCAAGGTCGGGGCACAATGCAGCGGAGGCTACAGAGCCCGGTCTTCCAACACGGACCGACTCAGGGACTTGGTCGCCCACCTCACGAGCCTGAGAAGGTAAAGCAGAAACAGTCGAAACAGGGGTTATCATCATTACGAAAAGGAATATTCATTCACGAATGTGCCCCCACACCCACCATGGAGCCACAATTAGAGGCAGGACACCCAACAAGAAGCTATCGCCGATCATGGTGGGGCCTCCTAGGGGTGCGTCGTGAGTATACGCCCACAAACGCCACCTTAAGAACCGACAGTCCGTCGAGATCGGGTTCAGTGACGAAAGGGGGATTGACAATAAAAGGTTCCCTTCGCTCTCGACGTCGAGTACTACAGTTCTACGGGTGCAAGAGTATGCCTCCTCAAGCACCCGGGCGTCAAAATAGAAGAAGTCCAAGGAAAGAACCAGAACAAGCAAAAGGTCGGCAGGAAACGTCAAGCAGATAGGAGAAGAGGGGGGAGAAAAACGAAACAGAAGGAAAAGGAAAAGGTGCTCAGCATAATTGGAGAGGACGGCAGCAGGAGCACAAGGCTAGAAAAGGACAGAGGACTGTCCCAAGGAGCATCACACTCCGGCAGCCGCCCACTAAGCCCCCACACGGCAACAACGAGCTGAGCGGGGAGGGGGGTTTATACCAAAATAAAAGATGTAGCCCAAAACTTGATGTCAGAACACTTGAAAGATTATAAATACTTTTTGGGTCTAAATTTTAAATTTGAAAATTTGTTAAAATTACTTCATTACAACAATATGTAGTTGTGTAAACAATTTGAACATTGTTATGCATAACAATTTTATACAATGACCGCATTCGCCTAATAACATTTATGACGATAACTGCTTTCATATAGTAAACCATGAAACGATAGCAGGGTTTTCCATGGGTCAAGGTATGCTCCATTACATCCACAGAGCTATTATATCCTTATTTCCATTATACATGTAAAACCCAGACAATAATAGTTTAAATCATCAAATGATAACTGCATTACCTCGTGAATCATTGTATGATAACTACTTTTTAAGGGTTAAGAAAAACCAGCACTATCAAACTTTAGAGACAGAGATAATCAAAAGATGCCTATAAAAGAAGAAAAATTAATTACACAAGTACAGAAAGGCACCCACCAAATAATGGCAAAATAACTAAAATAATTATAATTAACCTTGTGATGAATATTATCTGCAATAGGATTGTGAGACTTCGCTGGAGCAATGAAGTCAGCAGGGATAAGACGAGTACCCTGATGGATCAGCTGGTAAAATGCATGTTGGCCATTGGTACCTGGCTCGCCCCAAACAATTGGACCAGTCTTATAATCCACTGTCCGACCACTACGTGTAACATACCTGCAATAAGGAAAAATTCCTCACTTCAAAGCAAAGACTAAGAACCACCTTTTATCATCTATAAATTGTTATTTTAACTGCTCATTAAATACCTCAACCATACCATTTACTTTCAAATACATGAAGTTCAGTTATTAAAAGAAATGCCCACAGCTTTAGAAATTAGGTACTCAAGTTTTATTTTACAGTATGAACATTAATTTATATTAATAAAAGGATAAAACTCATTTTCTGCAAGGAGCACCATGGTGGTTCATTCCCTAAAGCTAGCTTGATGAGATGGCTTCCCATTATTGAGTCACAGTCACTGGAGTCCTGTTAACCTACCGGAGACCAGAGCCTGGCTCCCTCGGAAGCATAGAACTGGGGATTGTTATGACCACCCACACTGTGAAAGCACCCAGAAAGTGAGCAAAGCAATACAGGCAACTGCAAGGTTCACAAAAGTGAAGTACTGAAACGGGCAACAGACTCCACAAATCATTCACTCAAATCCAACTAGTTCACTCAAAGCTTAGCTTGAACCCCCTAGTGTGCAAATCTGCCAACAGTGTCTGGAGTTCCAGCTTTTGGCCCGGCAACAAATCAATCCTGTCACTGATGATAGACCCCTGACCATTTCAAGTTGCCTCGTAATAACGACTCCCATTTCTTTTTTCTTGTGTTGGTCATCCACACTTACAGCATAGATTGTTAACTCCTAACATGCGGCTAAGGAAATACTGTACAGTACATGTATTTCCATCCATGAGCAAAAAAATATAAAAATTCCCTCAAACGTTTTTTCCTAATAATGAATGCAAATGATTTATTTGAATACAAAATGTGCAGAAAAGTGGAAATAAGGTGATTATCTACATTAACAAATTTTTATTGGTCAACATGTACAGTTGACCCACAAGGTCAACTGTACATGTTGACCTTGTGGCAGCCAGCCCAGACTATAAACACCCCCAGACATTGCATCAATATCTCAGTGCCATGTGAATCTTGGAGTTCATACAATCATTTTTACACTTAAATACAGTACTGTAGTGAATAAACTATTGTGTTGAATAACAAGATTTATGTACATCTGATTTACAAAAACAGTGTATATTACTATTAGGACAATGTAATTTAGGCCTACAATGAACGCTTGCATGTGGCAAGGGAGCATAGAGGATATAAAGCAAAGTCAGATTACATTTGATAAGGGGCCTCAATCATCAATGTTGGCAAAAAATATTGAAAACTAGACAGAAAATCTAAAAAACTCCAACAATGTAAACAAAAAAAAATTGTGAAACTAGTGCAAGCTAATTTGCCCCATCTCCCTCCCTCATTTGTGGGGAAGAGGAAGGCAGACCAGGTCAGCCGGTTGCTCTACCACCAGTTCTTATCGTGATGGAATTCTGTCCCCACACCCAATGGTGTTGGGGAGCTACTATGGCTTAGCCAAAAATTGGCATTTCATTACATTCAATGCTGGTTTTCTGGTGGTGGAAAGCCTTGTGGCACTCTAAAGCTAATTACCCATAGAGAAGGAAGAAAGGGCACTTACCAGGAAGGGGGAAGCACCGCAAGTATCAAGACAAATAAGAGCAACAGCTGGGACACATGACCCAAGGCCACACAAAGCCGCTGAGGACCGGTAACATTCACAAGATAGCTGGCTGCCAAGACCCTGTTTGGCCACCAAAACCCCCCACTCCCAAATATCAGCCCAAGACAATGTATTTGTATTAGCAAAGGCTGCTGAAAGAGTGGGAAACTTGCGCACATCATGGGCACAAGGGTAGCTAGCTAGGTAGACTTTGACACTGCAGATGACCTGATAAACATGAGCCTTGGAACAGGGAACTAGGGAAACCCACAACTCTCCACAAGGAATCCCCCAAAACAGAGCCGGTGGCATGAAGGTAGCAGAATAAAGCTACCACCAGACAGTACATTATGCATCTCCAGCAGAACCAACCAAGCGTCTTCCACCAGAGGGTCTCTCCAGAAGTCAACCGACTCATTCTTCGCCAGTAAAGGAGACGGCTGTAGATGAACAAAGTGCCCACCAAAGCTAAAAAAACAAAAAGCCCCAGCATCGAGGGAGAGCATGAAGCTCCCACACACAACAACTGGAAGCCAGAGAAAACAAAAACAATGCTATCTGAAAACAATCACAAACCAAAGGGGGCCACCATAAACCAAATGGATGAAAGAAAAGCAAGAACCTGATCAAGGGGACAAGGCAGGCTCAGGCGGCGCACGAGCAAGTCGGAGGTGAAACAATGCACGAGAAAGCTTCCAAAATAGGACTGAACTATCAATCCTGAATGCAAGCTGGGGTGACTGCCAATGTTACATAGGAGGTGACAGTATTCGGCATAAGATGCCAATCAATATGTGAAGAATTTGAGGCACTGAATTGGACCCGGAACGGAACACAAGGAAAAGCAGCCAAGCAATCCAATTCATACAAGGAGGGAGGATATGAAAAATTATCACCCTGCAAAAAAAGACCCTCTGTGGAGGAGACCAAGATCCACAAAGGGCACTCCATGTGCTGCTTCTCCTCAACCCATCAAGCCTGTCATGAAGGCTCTGATGCAGCATCGAAGTTCCTGCCCAACACCAGATATAGAAAGGTGTCCTCCTAAGGACTGGATGACTCGACTGCCTCTGCAGCTGACATGGATGGGACCACCCCCAGAGAAGACAGAGTTAAACGCAGAGCAAAATCCTGACAGACCTTACTCCAAAACTCTCAGGCATTTCAGAACTGGAACCAGTGGGAGGAAAGGGGGGGGGGGGGGGGGGGAGGGAAAGACCAGAAGCATGGGAAACCACATCTGCAGGGAAAGGAAGAGACTTGGACTTCAGGGCATCCAGCTAATCAATCTGCCACGAATGCCTAACTCAAACAAACCTAGCTCGCAAAGTGGCCACTGCCCGAAATGCTTCCAAATGACAGATAAAATCAATTACTGCAGAGACCCAGTGGGAACACACCTTGCACAACTCAGGGTCGTAGGTGCTACCGACTCAACAGGCAGCATGTGGGACAGAGACTAATCAATGTCTGGTAGCAAACAAACATCCCTCACACTCTCACTCAGTGAGGGCGGGCTCGACAGGTCCATCCATACAGACCACAACAGAAACCAGCAGGAGATTCCCAGGGCCTGAAGGCGGGTAACCACTCAGCATCTCAGGCATCAGTGCCGCTCTTTGGAGGAAGTCACCATCCACAGTCAAAACCACCAGGATATGATGGAAACTGCATTATGTTGTATACACAAATGCATGACCCTCCATGCACCAAAGCACAACCAAAGAACTCCCACAGCCAAGGGGGAGAAGAATAAAAAAATCCATGAATAGTCCAAGGCGAGGTTCTCCACCCCAATGATCAGACCTCTCGGGTGCGAACTCCTGAACACACCAGAGAAGGTAACTGACAATGCAAGGGCAGCTTTTGTAGGCACACAGGAAAGAAAACCTTAAGCACATGCAGCCCAAAATGCAACAAGAGCCAAGCCCACACAAGTGGGACCAACACACACACACACACACACACATGCAAAGCCAGAACTAAATTACAAAAAGAATACACAAAGCAAATGACCCCCTCAGGACAACAGTCCAAGGATGGCTGGCACTTTGATCGTAGGCAAGCCCCTCTGCTTCTAACCCGAGACTGGAACACTACAAGAAGCACTTCAGAGTGCAGCAAAAGTAACAGAACTAAAATGGAGAGTCAACTGGTAGTGTTAATTGGTACAACCAGATTCAAGCTGATTGAATGAATCCCTTGTTCTGTGTGAATAGTTTGCAGAAGTGTTTGGCAGTTCTGAGGCCTTGTTTTTCTGTAAACCCTTCAGTTGTCTGTAAAGCTTCACTGACTTTCTGGAGGCTTTTCCCAGTAGGGTGGAAGATTGTCACCCACTCCTTGTGCCTTTGTGAGGTGGTGGTGTTGGATGGGGAAGGACAGGTTCTGTCTCTGGTCTCCAGTAAGCCAACCAGAACTTCCACAACTTATGTGACCTTATAGTATGGAGGAATCTTGGCAACAGTTTCAGGAAGCCACCGGGAGGGCTTCCTCCAGAAATGCTACTTTCTGTTATACTGTAAATGCAGACTTATAGATCACGTTGTATTTTCAACAAGTGGTATAATATGAATGAAACTTTTTGAAATACTTACTTTCCATTAGACTCCATGTCACCTTGTTGAAAATAAGCAGCAAATCGATGGAGGTACTGATCATATGGCAAAAGAGCATGTGTCTCTGCTCCATAAAAGTTATGATACCAAACCCCAAGCATTGCAAGGATTACAGGAATCTGGAAAAGTAAAAGCAAATATACAAGACAGTGAACCCTTCGGAATTCAACAACACACTTTTTACAATCTGTAATCAATGTTTGCCAGCAATAACCTGAATTTACAAAATTATAAATCCCAATCTAGTTACTTATTGAGGGAATTGATATACAGTACTAGATACATAAAAACACTGAGCTTTTAGATACAGTAATCTAAAAAAAAAAAGATCTTGTATGCTTCTTGTGTAAACCACTAAACAAAATCTTAAAGGAAGCCAATTAAATAAACCACACATTATGAGCATTAACCTGGAGCTGTGAGCACGAGAACTAACTTGCCTTAACAATTAAAGTGTTTTGATGCACCAACATACATTTTAATAAAACCATTTCATCTACATGATTGCTAATTGATGTGGTTCCAGATATCAGGCCTGGAAGACAATCTTAAAGTTACATGTACATGGGTGCACGACATAGCAGATCCAGGACTTTTTTCCAACTGTTTAACTGGGGTGCAAAATAAACAACATTAATTACAACAAATTATTTCAAGTTATTATTACAAAT
Source organism: Procambarus clarkii (assembly GCF_040958095.1). NCBI lineage: Eukaryota > Metazoa > Arthropoda > Malacostraca > Decapoda > Cambaridae > Procambarus > Procambarus clarkii. The sequence continues at coordinate 20,799,199 of NC_091206.1, forward strand.
AAATAATTACCTAAACTTCATTTTTAGTTATTCATAATCTGTCGAGAAACCAACACTGCAAAAGTTAATTAAAATATAATTTTAATTTGTTAGGACTTGTAAAATCTGTGATCTTATTTGTAAAAAAAAAAAACAATTATACTGTACTTACATTTTTTTCTAGGGGAGCAGTCTTGAAGTGACTGTCCATAAAATGAGCTCCTGAAAGCAGCTTTTCAAAATTGTCATAGCCAATGTGTAGAGCTATGGACATACCAATGGCAGACCACAAGGAGTAACGTCCACCAACCCAGTCCCAAAAGCCAAACATGTTAGCCTCATCGATTCCAAATTCCTTCACCTTAGGACCGTTGGTTGAAAGGGCAACAAAGTGCTTAGCGACAGCTGAAGCCTAGAAAAAAATAACTAAAGTTTCACCATATGTTTCATATTTGCATAGTCAAATATTTCTTTTAAGAGAGACTATTAATTATTAAAATAATAGACATAATGAAGTACAGTCTGATGCATCACCACACTTCCCTTTACAAGTCATATACAAAACATACAAACAGGTACAAACAAATTAATAGAACATCTGGAGAGAAATGATATATCGGTATGGATTTTGAACTCAAAAGATCCTGTGTAACACATCTACTTAGTTATATGATAAGAGCCACAAAGATGCTATAGGAGAGATGGTCGAGTTGACTGTTTATATGGACCTAAAAAAAAAAACAGCGTTGAATGTAATGAAACGCCATTTTCTGGTTGAGCCCCCGGAGGCTCCCCAGAGCTATTGGATTTATATGCGATATATTAGTCTGGGGCATCAGTCGGAATTCAGCTTACCAGGGACCACAAGCCAGAACTTTAACCCCCTCAGAGAAGCACGGGGAGCAATGGCCTAAGAAAATCCCTTTGTACTTGTGGGCATTCCATGTCTGCCATAAACTGGGGTTAGCACCCAGAAAGGTAGGCATTTCCTACCTTCCGGTTAGCACCCGAAGAGCCGCAACCGGACACAACACATGATTCATCCCCGGCCTGACCATTCAATTATCAATGACCCAAGGGCCCCTCCGGAAAGCCGCCATCTCGATCTTCACCAGAAAAGGAGACAGCTGCAACTGAACAAACTGACCACCAGGACCAAAGGAGCAGAAACCCCTGTGGCAGAGACGAGCATGAAAGTGGAAAGGCATGCTATGAAATATTCACATGCTACAAGAGACTAGCACATTAAGTATGCCAAAGTTTCAAGATAAAAGAAAGAGGCAATATGATCACTATGTACAAAATACTAACAGGAATCAACAAAATTGACAAGAATTATTGAAACCTGCCCTTCAAGTACACAGATTCAAACTAAGGAAAGAAAGGTGCCAACAAACATTGGAAAGTTCTTTTGAAAACAGTGGTAGATGGTTGGAACAAGTTTATATGAGAAGGCGGTGGATGGCAAAACATTAGTAGTTTCAAAACGTTATATAACAGTACAGTATTGGGAAGATGAGCATTGTTCTCATCCTGTAACTCCACTTGGGTAATTACATGATCGCCTTGTGGTGTATTGCTTACACCCTCCTCAGCCGAGTTTCTCCCTAAACTGTGTTTAGTGTTTGCTCGAAAGCATCTCCCATGTCTGGTGACCTTGTTCAATTTACTTCTGATGGAATTAGCATGCTCACCACAGCTCTCTTGTGTGGTTTGGCTATGTACCTGCCTGCCAAGCTTGCTTTTGATGTTTGTGGTGTCATTCAGATCTTAAGAACTCTGTTCTGTGGGGGGGGGCCTTTTTGCTAGCATATCATTCTTAGTTTTTGGTATTTTGCTCTAAGAAAATGTTTTCAAGACACATGGGCCTAGGTCCACCAATCCCTAGGTGCTCCTTCAACATTGTACCTGTATAACCAGAGTTGCCTTCTCTGGTGCTTGGGAGTTCATCCCCGAGAGGCAAGGCTACCAGGTTGGACAGCCTTGCCCTGGGGGGCTGTACAGTAGTATTGGCCTCTTCTTCACAACCTTGTGGTTGTGTGCATTCTTTTTCTGTTTTATGAGATGAATTAGGGTTCATGCACTAGTTTATACTGCATGCTGGGTGTACCCTTTTGTAGCCAAGTATATCCTGCAGGCTGCATTCGGGGCTTGTTCTTCCAGTTAACGTTCCTAGTGCCTGGGGTGTACCGCATGGTTAGCCACCTTCAAGCCTGGTAATTTCCCCAAGAGTTGCAGGATGGCTCATCATAGACCGACCTGCTGAGCCCGCCTTCACTACATGCAAGTTGAAGGTGCTCCACCATGCTGCTTGCCATGGAGCACTTTTATATTACATAGTTTATATATAAATATTGTTCCTGTTTGGCAATGTATAAGTATTTTTGCCAAATAGGGGTGGAAAGATGCTGTTTCACTGGTCAATAAAGCAATTGGACATTGTCAGAGCTGACAACTCTGACTCTTCATTAAATGCAAATACTTCCTTAATAGACCTTATATTTTCATACTGTCACTGGAAGGCTTAAAGACTTAGGGCAGCAAGATTATTGAAGAATGTAATACAGTGACAGCACTGAGGATAATCACCAAAGCAGCAAGGAACCCCAGCTCTCAAGACAAGAATGTTCCCAGAAACTACTTGTTCTTCAAAAGTTAGGTCTACATAGTGCTTGCTTCATTCCCTCTATACATACATAAATAAAATACAACATAAAACATAAAATACAACATAAAATATAAAATTTAGAGCCCTGTACCCTTACCTCATCCAGGCTAATTTACTTAAGGTGCACACCTACTTTAGTCATGTTCTCTTGATGGTTGACCATCGTAAGCTAGGTTGAAATTAAAATTTTGTGCAGTGAAATTCACCCATAGAGCAGGGAAAAAAATTAGGGTATAAATGGTACCTCCCTTAACCCTTAGACAGTGGTATGGCAAAATGGTCATTCCTGCCTAAGCACAAAAAATAAAATTTCATAAAATAATTTTTCATTATATAAATATTAAGTTGTATGCAAAATGTAAGAATATATTAAAATAAGTAAATAATTTTTCATTTTACTAGGTGGAGGTGCTCTGAAAAGTTGTGCTGTGGTCTGATGTCTGTCAACACACGATGCCCAACTTTGCTTTGCTGAGGTATACGAGAGAACTCTTTTGTTCTCCTCGGATGTTTCTCCAATTGTTTATCACTTGTTTCTCTTTACTGACACGAGTGTGTGTTTTGAATAACTTTGTAAATCACATAATTCACTAACATGTGAAAATGTTTCAATTGACTATTAATTTACCCGGTACACTGCATTACAACCATATAAAGGCTATGAACATAATATACACCGGTACACCGGTGTTGGGCTCTGGGCGATGACATGGCCTAATTGACACTATATGGGCAAGATTATAGATTGAAAGAAAGGCGTAAGCCGCCATAAATGATAATAGGCTCCTAGTAAACGAAACGCATGATAATGGTTCAATTGATTGGTTTACCTGGCATTACCTCATTACAACCATACGGAGTTGTGGAGTTTTGAAAACCTAATGATTATTATCAGTATACATACCATGTAATTATGATGGAATTTCATACAATGGCAATGACTGCATTCACCTAGTAACAACCATGAAATGATAGTATGATTTTTTTGTGGGTCAAGGTAACCTCAATTACATCCATGGTCATTATATCCTTATTTGCATCATAAACCTAAAACCCAGAAAATAATAGTTTAAATCTTCATATAACGATAACCACTGTAAGGTATATGACATCGATTATGCAACCCATCCTCCTGTTTTGATAGTACTTATACTAACGATGAGGACCATAGTATATATACTGACGTACAACAAAATTAGAAAGTGGAAAGCAGCACTATCAAGTTGGAAAAACTGGAAAACAATTTTCTACTTATGCTGCAAAGACAAACTAAACTAACGTAACCTAACCTTACTATGCCTAATACACGATACCTGAGGCCTAATTTAGTACACAGTATTTGCACGCTACACTAGGCCTAGGAATATTTTGTTTAAGCTTCATTTTTTTCCAACTCTATAAAGTGAATAGTACAAAGTTATACTATCTAATTGCTTAGAATGGCAAGCTTTGTACTGTGATGCACAGTTACAAAAACTACTATCTAAACAGAAGAATGGGTTGGATTATGTCTAACAATTTTCATAAATGCACTATATTAGATGAAACAGTTGGTGCCCTGGGAAAGCCATTCAGCCTGTTAAAAATAAAATTCTATGAATTGTCCACATCTTGAGATTTACACGAAAAATAATGAAACAATATGATACCGAATTTGGAGTTGTCACTATATACTAGTGGCAACTACTATACAGTGGCATTGTCCTTGGAATCGAATTAGAAAGTTTTTGTTTTGATAAATATGCGTCTACATCATAATCCCATGTAAAGTCCCATCACATACAGCACCATTTATTAAACATATTCCTCTTGACAATTTTCTTATGCTGTGATGCACTGCCTAACTATTTTTTGGAATGAACTCCACATGCAAATTTCATTATGTTCTACCTTACTGCATTTATACAAAAGACAGAAAAAATATACTGTACTGTACTTACATCTTTAGCAGTAGACAAAAACCAGTTCTTGGCAGAGGTTGCATTAGTAATGGTTTCTTGTGTTGTGAATGTCTTGGAAGCAATAATGAATAATGTTGTTTCAGCATTCAGTATCTGGAAGAAACTAAATTTATGAATTTAAAGTCATAATAAAGGTTATTAGAAGAATACAGCATTGGTATGTTAAGAGAAAAAATTTATGGGCATGTTTAACTTTATTAAATATAAAAACTAAAAGAAACCACCTACTTTCAGAGTCTTTGCCATGTGTGTACCATCAATGTTCGAAACAAAGTGTACATTGGGTCCAATAGCATATGGCTTGAGTGCTTCCGTTACCATCAACGGGCCAAGATCTGAGCCTCCAATGCCAATATTTACCACGTCTGTTATGGATTTGCCTGTATAACCCTTCCATTCACCAGATATGATCTGAAAAAATTAAACAAGTTAAAACTTGCTCAACATGCATATGTTAAAATAATACATCACATCACAATTTTTATTTTTAACCTTCAAAATATGGCAATCGTTGTGTGTTGATTTTCTCGTTAATTGATATCATCATCATTTAAATTTTACATTAACCCTTAACATGCTCGGGGTTTAATATCCTGTCATCCCCACAGACACATGTAATTTTGAAAAAAAAAAAAAAAAAAAATTTCTTCCTAACCTGTTAATTTGTGTTCACTGATCACGGGAAAAATAATAAAAAAATCCTAAGTGGCATATATTGCCCGCTATAGGGCGGGGAAGTCTGGCAAATTATAGGCGCTGACTCAGCGTGCGTCCCAGGCGGTCTGTTGTTCGCCAGCTGTCAGGCCGGAGCTGCCACAAAGAGATAATTACCTAATTATTTTAACCCTTGCACTGCTCACCTATTTTCGGCAAAAACATCTTGGTGCAATTGTCAAGGACATATTTTTGTTATTTTTACAAATGTTCAGGTAAATTTAATGTCAAAATGTTTCCAAAGTCAACTATTTCCATTTCAAAACACAAATAGTAATGAAAACATTAAAAAACATTAAAATATAGCCAAATTAAAAAACAAAAAGCACAACTCTCTGAGCGCCTAAAGGCGCTTTGCGCAGTGCAGTGGTTAATGTCTCTGATTTTTCATAGTTTTTGCTGTAATATTATTCAATAGTGTGTAGTTTGATATATTTATATAATAAAATGAGTGAATCATTGCTGTACTCAAAAATATGGTGTGCATATTGTTGATTCAATTATGTTCATCAATCAGTGAACAAATACTCTGTCGGTTATTACACTATAAGCACAGGTTATATATAAGTATCTGCATGTTTTGTTCACTGTAACGAACCACTAAGTAGCTATTATGAGTCAAAAAGTAATGAGGAGTGACCGCCGTGTACCAGCCAGCCACTCCCGCCCTCCCTCCAGTCATCTGACTCACCCACATTCTCCTCCCACAATAATGTTTTTGCTATAATTCACTATATACAGACGTTATATATAAGTATCTACATGTTTTGTTCACCATAACTGTACATCTAAGCTTGTACGGTGAGTAAAGGCACAAAGACGTAGGACCTCACACAGTCAGTTGATGGCTGCCGCCCTCAAGGCCAGACGCACTAATATTTCTCCTCCAACAATACTGTGTGGTGTTATTACGCTATATACACACATATATAAATATCTACCTGTTTTATTCACCATACTTGTACAAATAAACTGGTATGGTGCCCAAAGAAAATCGTGGTAACCAGTAAACAACACCGTCGTCTGCACGGTGGCGTCGTGCAGACGATGCCACCGCCCTCACCATAATGGCGGCTCCAAACCTTCTCTTGCTGTTTATACCCTCTATACACACGTTATATATAAATATCTACATTTGTGTTCACCATAGCGAACCACTAAGCTGGTATGCTGAGTGCAGTCAATAAAAGGTGGCCACACACAGTCAGAAGACATCGCCACCACCCTCCCTCCCACAGCATTACTCCTCCCTCCAAGGCGCACAGCGCTAAATATCACCACAATCCTGCTATTATCAGAACCCTGGTCAGTTTTATCACAGTCAGGGGCCTTCTGTAATAATATCATCGCTACATAATAGCATGAACAAGTATATTTTGGCATTTTTAGGCGATGCTGTGGTCACAAGCTGAACAGCAGTGCTGTTAGCTCAAGCTGCGTGCGTCAGGCTTGGTTGCTCACTCAATACTGAGGCCAATAACACCCGGGAGTTTGGCCCACGATTTTTTTTTTAAATGGCGTCTGCTTACAAGAGCCCTGATGAAGGTGTGGTGAACCCCATGTATCCGCGGGCTGTTTAAATCTTGCGTAGTACTCCAACACATCATATGATGTGATGCACAGTTGACTGGAACAACGTCCAACACGTCATATGACGTGATGCGCACTAAGGGTTAATGTTTGAATGCCAATTATGCCCATGAATGTAATTAACGGCTTTACAGAAAAATGCAAATACAGTACATGCACCCTTGCTTCAGTGAATCTCCAGTTGCAATGTGCACTTTACAGGCTGACTTTGCTCACCCACCTTGTCAAACAAGTGTCTGGCAAATTTGGTGATGTTAAAAGTTTCAAAATGAAAGAAAACACTAATTTGAGCATGGCCAAACCAAAAGATGCAACAATGATTCCTTTTTGGGTGTTTTGTGTACATTTGGTTTTAATTATGTAAAATAATGTTGTATTCAAGTGTGATTAACCCTTAACCCTGGGGCCGGTCGGCTGAGCGGACAGCATGCTGGACTTGTGATCCTGTGGTCCTGGGTTCGATCCCAGGCACCGTTGAGAAACAATGGGCAGAGTTTCTTTCACCTTATGCCCCTGTTACCTAGCAGTAAAATAGGTACCTGGGTGTTAGTCAGCTGTCACGGGCTGCTTCCTAGGGGTGGAGGCCTGGTCGAGGACCGGGCCGCGGGGACACTAAAAAGCCCCGAAATCATCTCAAGATAACCTCAAGATAACCCTTCAACTGCATACAACAAAGGTTTCACCGATGGTGTGCACTACAACCAGGTTTTATTTTTTATTTTATTTTTTTACCTCATCACTCTGCAGTTTCCTGGCATTTCTTAGCACTTCCATCATGTTTTTCACTCCATTAAATGTCACCCTTAAGGGGCGGTTCTTTTCTTTCTCATATTTTCCTATTCTTCTAAAATCACTGACATTTTCCTTTGAGCCTTCTCCTAAACCTACTATTTTCTCTATGATTTTCATCTCTTCTGCCGCTCGGTCCACCCTAGATGAAATTTCCTTCTCTAAACATCCAAAAATGATTATGGACTTAGTTCTATCTGCAGTGTTTTGTACCAGTTTACTGTTGGTAACCAGTTCTTTCCTAATTGCTTGCCTAATTTCTGCTTCTTGTTGGTCATTTCTGGTTTTGACTTCCGAACACACTTCTTTGATAGTCTCTCTCTCTCTTTTACAACTTCAGCATATGTCGCTTTTATTTCTTCTTTATACTTTTCTAGTTCTTTATTCACCTCCTCTATGTGAGTTGTCAGTGAAGTTTCCAGTTGGAGATCCTTACCTAACTCTATGTTAGCCCTTAGGCTTGCTTGGAGTTGTTCACCATATGAGTCTATTTTCTTGTTTATTTCTTCAAAGTCACCACACTTCACTTTCCATGCCTCATTTTCTTTCACTAGTTCCTTGATTTGCTCCTCCTGATTTGTTACCTTGTGTGTGTGTGTGTGTCTGCCCACACACACACACACACATTTTAGCATGTGCATGTTTGTGCTGCAGTGTTAATGCATTCATGTCATACCTTTCCACAGAAGTCTTTCATGTGATCCAAAACTGAATTGACACCAGGCATGACATCTTCTCCATTGACCATTATTGGACTATTAGACCGGTTACGGAGAGCAATGTGCAACACTGCTCTGTCTTCAGTAAAATTGATCTTCTCTCCTGTGAACATGGCATCTCTAGATTCTTCAATTCTGCGAGCTCGTGCCTGAAGTTGTAAAGATTTTATTAGTAAACTTTTTTACCATAATTTTTTAGAGCCTACAACCAATGTAAAGCATATACAAATTTGTTATAATCAATTTTATTAAAAAACACAGAACATGATACAGTGGATAAATCAGTAAATTATATAAACGTACTCTTAATAATACCACTAGTAAGCAAAGCAGTTTGGGCATGATTACAGAATAGTATAGCAAAACATTTTCACAATAAACCTAAAGTACAGTACAGTACATATAACAATTGGCGAGTAGCTACAGAAAATGGGTCATGCCCTGCCCGTTTATACACAAAACTTAAAAAATTATACAAAAATAATGTGAAATATGTCACATTCACAAATAACTAATATTGTAATACAGGGTAATACATAAAAACTCACCAAGTCCATCAAAAGTTTCAAAACTTCATCATTGATGCGATTTTTACTGTAGTCAAACAAAATGCTTCCATCATCAGGGGTTGTCAAAGTAATACTGAAATAAAATAATGTTTATATTGAGCCATTGTCAGAGCATATGCAAAATTTTTCTCCCACCCATCCTTCCTATACCTCACCCACTCTCACCCCCCCACCCATCCTTCGTATACCTCACCCACTCTTGCCCCCCCCACCCATCCTTCGTATACCTCACCCACTCTCACCCCCCCCCCATCCTCCCTATACCTCACCCACTCTCACCCCCCCACCCATCCTCCCTATACCTCACCCACTCTCACCAACCCACCCCCATCCTCCCTATACCTCACCCACCCACCCCCATCCTCCCTATACCTCACCCACTCTCACCCCCCCCCCCATCCTTCCTATACCTCACCCACTCTCACCCCCCCCCATCCTCCCTATACCTCACCCACTCTCACCCCCCCCCCATCCTTCCTATACCTCACCCACTCTCACCCCCCCCCCATCCTTCCTATACCTCACCCACTCTCACCCCCCCCACCCATCCTCCCTATACCTCACCCACTCTCACCCCCCCCATCCTTCCTATACCTCACCCACTCTCACCCCCCCCCATCCTTCCTATACCTCACCCACTCTCACCCCCCCCCATCCTTCCTATACCTCACCCACTCTCACCCCCCCCACCCATCCTCCCTATACCTCACCCACTCTCACCCCCCCCATCCTTCCTATACCTCACCCACTCTCACTCCCCCTCATCCTCCCTATACCTCACCCACTCTCACCCCCCCACCCATCCTCCCTATACCTCACCCCCCCCCATCCTCCCTATACCTCACCCACTCTCACCCCCCCCCATCCTTCCTATACCTCACCCACTCTCACCCCCCCCACCCATCCTCCCTATACCTCACCCACTCTCACCCCCCCCCATCCTTCCTATACCTCACCCACTCTCACCCCCCCCACCCATCCTCCCTATACCTCACCCACTCACCCCCCCCATCCTTCCTATACCTCACCCACTCTCACCCCCCCCATCCTTCCTATACCTCACCCACTCTCACCCCCCACCCATCCTCCCTATACCTCACCCACTCTCACCCCCCCCCATCCTTCCTATACCTCACCCACTCTCACTCCCCCTCATCCTCCCTATACCTCACTATACCTCACCCACTCTCACCCCCCCCCCATCCTCCCTATACCTCACCCACTCTCACCCCCCCCCCACCCATCCTCCCTATACCTCACCCACTCTCACCCCCCCCCCATCCTTCCTATACCTCACCCACTCTCACCCCCCCCATCCTCCCTATACCTCACCCACTCTCACCCCCCCCCATCCTTCCTATACCTCACCCACTCTCACCCCCCCCATCCTCCCTATACCTCACCCACTCTCACCCCCCCCCATCCTTCCTATACCTCACCCACTCTCACCCCCCCCCACCCATCCTCCCTATACCTCACCCACTCTCACCCCCCCCATCCTTCCTATACCTCACCCACTCTCACCCCCCCCCCCACCCATCCTCCCTATACCTCACCCACTCTCACCCCCCCCCCATCCTTCCTATACCTCACCCACTCTCACCCCCCCCATCCTCCCTATACCTCACCCACTCTCACCCCCCCCCATCCTTCCTATACCTCACCCACTCTCACCCCCCCCATCCTCCCTATACCTCACCCACTCTCACCCCCCCCCATCCTTCCTATACCTCACCCACTCTCACCCCCCCCCACCCATCCTCCCTATACCTCACCCACTCTCACCCCCCCCATCCTTCCTATACCTCACCCACTCTCACTCCCCCTCATCCTCCCTATACCTCACCCACTCTCACCCCCCCACCCATCCTCCCTATACCTCACCCACCCCCCCATCCTCCCTATACCTCACCCACTCTCACCCCCCCCATCCTTCCTATACCTCACCCACTCTCACCCCCCCCCCACCCATCCTCCCTATACCTCACCCACTCTCACCCCCCCATCCTTCCTATACCTCACCCACTCTCACCCCCCCCACCCATCCTCCCTATACCTCACCCACTCTCACCCCCCCCCCCCATCCTTCCTATACCTCACCCACTCTCACTCCCCCTCATCCTCCCTATACCTCACCCACTCTCACCCCCCCACCCATCCTCCCTATACCTCACCCACCCCCCCATCCTCCCTATACCTCACCCACTCTCACCCCCCCCCCCATCCTTCCTATACCTCACCCACTCTCACCCCCCCCCACCCATCCTCCCTATACCTCACCCACTCTCACCCCCCCCATCCTTCCTATACCTCACCCACTCTCACCCCCCCCCCATCCTCCCTATACCTCACCCACTCTCACCCCCCCCCATCCTTCCTATACCTCACCCACTCTTACCCCCCCCACCCATCCTCCCTATACCTCACCCACTCTCACCCCCCCCCCCATCCTTCCTATACCTCACCCACTCTCACCCCCCCCATCCTCCCTATACCTCACCCACTCTCACCCCCCCCCATCCTTCCTATACCTCACCCAATCTCACCCACCCCAACCCTCCCTATACCTTACCCCCACCCATCCTTCCTATACCTCACCCACTCCCACCCATCCTACACAACACGCACCTTATTATGCTAATAAAAAAATGCATCTTCTCTGAATCCCGAAACTTCTCTACATTGCCCGAAACGCTGTATATGTTAGTGCCTTTGCAAGAATGTAAAAACATCAATGTTATGTAATCTCAAACCCTATGTACCTTCTTGTATAAATAAAATAAATAAAAATAAATACAAATAAATAAAATAAATAAATGATAAGACTGCGCTCTGTTAACACAGTAGCACAAACAGTGTGCTAAACACAAGTCAGCCTTTATTTAATATATGTGCCCACTGATTTTAGTGTAGATATGTTGATGTGATCATCATAATACAGTATAAAGATGTTAGGGCAGAAAATCTTATTTTATTCATTAAATTGTATAAGGATAAATCAAAAGAACCTAACAAATATTATCTGAAGACATGTGCTCATTATATGATAAAGTCCCATGTATTTATTCATATTCTTAACTTATTATCAACTTACATTATCTGGTTTTGGTCATAATAGTGTCTTGGAAGACAAGAACTGTAGCGAACACAAACCAGCGCATGTGTATATACGAAAGTATTCATGCATACAAACTTGAATGTGAACTGAACCGACGGTGTTGGAAATTTCCAACAGTTATTCTCATCCCTAATACAACAGGATGTATTTCCTGTATTAGGCTTCATACTCGTCTAATGTTCATTTAATAATCCTTAATACAACAGGATGTATTTCCTGTATTAAGAGTAATAATTGACTAACACTACTAATACGTAGTTTAGTATTGTAGAATTTACTGTATTAGGTTGTGGAACATCATATAATTTCTCCTAGAATTGTGTAGTGTTGCGTCAGCCACGCACGGGGGATAAAATTTCCACATACCTGTAGATCTAACACCAATGTAACCATTTACTTTCCTTTACTGTATTAGGAATAATAATTTAGTAATAGGTTTACTTTTAGTATACAATAGTTTACTGGAATTTCTTTACCCAGCTTAATCGCTGTTCCAGTAAATCATATCATAATCTAACATCATTTCCACCACCAAGCCCGTATTGTTTTATTTGTGCCGTCTACATTAACTGACGTGCACTGTAAGAATTAAACATCACCGCATAGAGAATTTATCTGAACCATCAAGAGTGTTCATACACGCCCCCTTCCCTATTTAGCGTTAATAAATAATTATAATTTATGCTCGAATCCTCACGGCGAGCTATTGCGCATGCGCGACTTTGGGGAGGGAGAAGAGAGGACTCTCGCCATTACCAACAAGAAGCGTGGTGTTCCGTAAGCGGTCCAAAAAATCTGCTCATCCAGCCGGCATCCGAACATCCCTCGATGCCAGATTGAGGACGCAGCTTACCAGAATCATGGACACCAGTTCGGCAGGCATTTTACCTTTTATTAATATTTATAGAGCTCTTAAATATGATTAATATAGGTAGCCATGTCGTCACGCTGCGGGCGTACCCAAAATTCCATGTAAGTGCAGTTCTTTCCCCTCCAAATATTTAGATATTACCTTATGTGTGTGTAAATGCTAGTTTGGGGTGGAAATTACGGAATTATCATTATTGCAGCATGGTGCAACACCCCTGAGGAAGCGTGTGACCGCCATACCCTCACGTGTGCCAAGTAACACTATCTCAAACCGCTTCCAGCCTGACGTACAGTGGACTGCATCTACATCCCCAGTCACAGCTGAGAATCAGTTTTCATTGTAGATAGTACCTTATTATTCAGAGTCCATATATATATCTATCTATCTGATACTGCCATTTATGCATTATTAATCTTCACATTGCAGTAGTATTTTTTGCATTACATATTTTACTTATTATCTATGTGTGTGTATATTATATTTATTCTTATTATTGCATAATATGTTATACATAGATTAATCTTATAGAATACCCCCCTAAAATGTGTCATGGGAGGCTGGCTCTAGAATTATATAATTTACAGTCATTGCTTAATTAATAGAATTTATTTATATAATCATAGATCTATAAGCCACTGATTTTCTCATTCTGATTCTGGTCCTTCGAGCTATCTTAGAATTTATCATTATTTTACATTCCCATAATTATACATTTTCTTAGTATTATACTGGAGCCAGATTTCCCCACAGACGGTAACCAAAAGGGTTATATACGATTCAACCCATCCCCAGTGAGCTACTTCCTTTTCTCCTCCGAACAGTGGCGAAGGTGGGGCGAACACGCTCATACAGGTTCTGAGAGAATTTGATTATTTATCTAGTTAGGGGGCATTCCTTAGGTAGGTTTTGAAACTTCAGTCTTTTGAATCCAGCAATAGTTTGTTCTCACTCACTGACTAATTAAGCAATGCCCAAATAACTTTTTAGGTTAAAAAAGGGTTCTTTTGGTTCCTTACAATAATAAAATTTCTCAAAGACTATATCAGTGTGTAACTTTGCTGATGAAAATTGTTATAGCTTTCTGCAGGCTTTACAACCTACTCATACGCCAGTTGTAATAGAACCCATAATCACCATACCGGAAATAATTGTCTCCGATATCCCTAGTCAAACAAAATCTGTGTAAACACTATGCAAATAAAGGGAACTTAGTCTGTGGAACTTACTCCCTAACATTAAAAAGCTGTCCAACCTATGCCTTATTAAAAAATAAAACCAAAATGTACCTAATTTCATCCTCATAGTTTCCTACCTGGTGATTTAAACTCACACTGTATCTTGTTCTACCCACTTCCCCAATACTGTATATGTGCCTAAGCCATACAAGTTCATTGTTGGTTGTATTCACTGCCATCAACTTATATCATTGTTATGTTGAATACAAATTTTACTACAATGTATCTAGAAATAATCCTCAAATTATGCTACAATGTACATACATGTTGATAATCCTCAAATTTCACTGCAATATACCTACTAATTTTCTTTGAATTTTCTTACAATGTACCTGTTAACATTTTTCAATTTTGCTACAAATTACCTATAGTATAATATATAAATACATACAATGGGGCCTCGACTTACGATGCTAATCCGTTCCCAGAGATGGATCATAAGTCGAAGCGATTTTTCCCATAAGAAATAAGGGGATTTGAATTAATCCGTTCCCCACCCTCCAAAATATTAACATACAAATACATTTTATACTGAATACAATGTTTTTTTCTAACTACAATACAGTACCTAAGTTTATCTTACCTTTATGGAGGGCTCTTGATGGCATATGGAAGATGGTGATGAGGGGGGAGGAGGAGAGTTGTTACTGTTTGGAAGGGGAGTCCCCCTTCCATTATCACATCAGGCAGTGATGTTTTCTCTGGGGTACTCACTCTCCTATGTTTTGCCTGGATACCACTAGGACCTGGTTGTGGTTCAGTGCTTGTTTGTCTCACTACAAATTTGTCAAGAGACATTTGTTTTTCCCTTCGTTTTAACATTTGTCTGTAATGATGCAGCACTTTAGTACCCATAATGTCCTTTTTCTTAGCCAGTATGGTGGATATCTTTGACTGAGATTTGTTGTACTGCCTAGCCAGTCCAACAACCCACACACCATCTTCATATTTACAAATGATCTCTTGTTTCTGCTTTATGGTCATCCTTACGTGGGATCTCATATGTTGAGCCTTACCACTGACTTTCCTGGGACTCATGGCGTGATATATAATAATTACTTTAATGTTCAAAATGCAAAAAATCACCACAAAAGCGAAATTTCTTATAGGCGCGATCGTCACTAAGCAGGCAGCTGTTGTAAACTGGGGCAGGTCGGCCGCATGACCGGGAACCACGTGCTCGGTCGACCCGAACATGTACCAACAAATATCGGAAGTCAACGACACCATTGGATGTCGAGTCGCATTTTTCGATGAAATTTACATCGTAACTCGAAATTATCGTAAGTAGGGGCAATCGTAAGTCGAGGTGCCACTGTATATACTGTATATATATTATATATATACACACACACACACACAAAGTATAATCTCCAGTTTTTATCAAAATGTTCGGTCAACCAAAAGTCAACAACATTTATTGCCAGAAGCATTGTATGACTACTTGCTGTAACTTTCTTAAACTTTACTTTGAGCTCTGTAATTACTTCATACACTCAGGAATATTGGAAGATATTCTTGTGTTGTATCCTGATTTTGCTAGCGAGGGCTAATGGATCAGCCTTACCTTGAGGTTACCTTGAGGTGCTTCCGGGGCTTAGCGTCCCCGCGGCCCGGTCGTCGACCAGGCCTCCTGGTTGCCGGACTGATCAACCAGGCTGTTGGACGCGGCTGCTCGCAGCCTGACGTACGAGTCACAGCCTGGTTGATCAGGTATCCTTTGGAGGTGCTTATCCAGTTCTCTCTTGAACACTGTGAGGGGTCGGCCAGTTATGCCCCTTATGTGTAGTGGAAGCGTGTTGAACAGTCTCGGACCTCTGATGTTGATAGAGTTCTCTCTCAGAGTACCAGTTGCACCTCTGTTTTTCAACGGGGGTATTCTGCACATCCTGCCATGTCTTCTGGTCTCATGTGATGTTATTTCTGTGTGCAGGTTTGGGACCAGCCCCTCTAATATTTTCCACGTGTAAATTATTATGTACCTCTCCCGCCTGCGCTCAAGGGAGTACAGTTTTAGGCTCTTTAGTCGGTCCCAATAGTTTAGATGTTTTACCGAGTGGATTCTAGCAGTAAAGGATCTCTGCACGCTCTCCAGGTCAGTAATTTCTCCAGCTTTGAAAGGTGCTGTCATTGTGCAGCAGTACTCTACTCTAGAGAGCACAAGCGTTTTGAAAAGTATCAACATCGGTATAGCATCTCTAGTGTGAAAAGTTCTTGTTATCCAACCTGTCATTTTTCTTGCAGTTGTGACGGCTACTTTATTGTGTTCTTTAAAGGTAAGGTCTTCCGACATGAGTACACCCAGATCCTTTACATTGCCTTTTCGTTCTATGTTATGATTTGCCTGAGTTTTGTACGTGGTATCCGTTTTTATATTTTCATTTTTTCCATAGCGCATGAGCTGGAACTTATCTTCGTTAAACACCATATTATTTTCTGTAGCTCATAGAAAGACCTGATCTATATCTGACTGGAGGTTCGCCGTGTCCTCTATGTTGCCTACTCTCATGAAGATCCTAGTGTCATCTGCAAAGGATGATACAGTGCTATAGGTTGTGTTCTTGTCTATGTCCGAAATGAGGATGAGAAAAAGTACTGGAGCAAGTACAGTACCCTGGGGGACTGAGCTCTTCACGGTTGATGGGCTGGATTTTATTTTGTTGACCATTACACATTGGGTTCTGTTGGTCAGGAAATTGTAGATCCATCTGCCTATTTTTCCGGTAATTCCTTTTGAACGCATTTTATGTGCAATAACACCATGGTCACATTTATCAAAAGCTTTTGCGAAATCTGTGTAAATTACATCCGCGTTATGTTTGTCTTCCATAGCATCTAATGCCATATCATAGTGGTCCAGCAACTGCGACAGGCAAGAGCGCCCTGTTCTGAAACCATGTTGTCCGGGGTTATGGAGTTGCTGTGATTCCATGTATTTTGTGATTTTACTTCTTAGCACTCTCTCAAAAATTTTTATGATGTGCGATGTTAGCGCTATCGGTCTGTAATTTTTTGCCTCTGCCTTATTTCCTCCTTTATGAAGTGGTGCTATCTCTGCTGTTTTTAGTATATCAGGAATAACGCCAGTATCTAGGCTTTGTCTCCACAGAATGTGGAGGGCCTGCGATAGTGGTTTTTTACAGTTCTTTATGAATATGGAGTTCCAAGAATCTGGGCCTGGTGCAGAGTGCATAGGCATACTGTTTATGGCTTCTTCAAAATCCAGTGGGGATAGGGTGACGTCTGATATATGATTTGATGTTGGTATCGTATCCATGAAAAATTCATTTGAGTTCTCAATCTTTAGTGTGTTTAATGGCTCGCTGAAAACAGAGTCGTACTGCGTCCTCAGTAGCTCGCTCATTTCTTTGTTGTCATCGGTGAAAGTTCCATCTCCCTTTCGCAGGGGCCCGATACTAGATGTGGTTTTTGATCTTGATTTTGCATAGGAGAAAAAATATTTCGGATTTCTTTCTATTTCACTGATGGCCTTTTGCTCTCTTTGCCTCTCCTGGGTTCTGTATGATTCTTGTAGCTTCCGTTCAATTGTTTCTATTTCTCTACCTAACCTTCTTCGCCGTTCTTGAGATAGGGTGCGACTCTCAAGTTGTTCCGCGATTCGTTTTCTTCGCCTATATAGGGAACGACGTTCCCGTTCCAATCTGCATCTCTTCCTCTTTTTTCTTAGAGGTATGCGGTTTGAACATATTTCTAGTGCTACTGAGCTTATTTTTTCCAGGCACTGGTTCAGGTTTGCATTTCCTAGCTGTTCTTCCCAGTTTATTTCTGTGAAGTCCTGGTTTATTCGCTCCCAGTTTATCTGTTTATTATTGAAGTTGAATTTGCTGAAAACTCCTCCACCGGGAATCTGGACTGGTTTTGAAGGTCTACTCCCCATGGTTGTCATAACTTCAATTAAGTTGTGATCTGAGTAACAGGTATTTGTAATCATTATGTTCCTGATCAATTCATCATTATTAGTGAAAATGAGGTCCAGCGTGTTCTCCTTCCTAGTTGGTTGCCTTACATTTTATGTTCTCACCTAATTTTTAGTCATAGTTGATTCATTTTTGTATTGAGGCTGGTATTTTCTCCACTGATTCCATGCATGACTAACCATCCTGTGAGATGGGAATAATAGCTGAACCTATAGTTTTTTTTTTTTTTTTTTTTTTTTTTTTCTTTTGAGATATATACAAGAGTTGTTACATTCTTGTACAGCCACTAGTACGCGTAGCATTTCGGGCAGGTCCCTGGAATACGATCCCCACCGCGAAGAATCGTTGTTACAACCACGTCCACATTTTACTGTTGAGTTAAACAGAGGCTACAGTTAAGGATTTGCGCCCAGTAAATCCTCCCCGGCCAGGATACGAACCCATGACAAAGCTAGTTCTTGATCTACACTGTGTAATATCTCATATAGAATAGCGTAGCAGCACATTGCTGTCTATAGCAAATTTTGTCAATTAAAAAAAAAAAAAAAAAAAAAAAAAGCACAATATTGAACTATCCCAACAGCATTATGTGCCTCTAAATCTCTCCACTTACATAGGCAAACACAAAATTATGAACTAAACTAAAATGCATTAATCTATATTTAAGTTTGATAGAATCTCCCATTAAAATTCTCCAGGAATAATGTATATTTCAAATCAAAAATAAAATCAATGACTGCCCCGCCCCCCCCCCCCCCCCCTCCGATATTTTCAAGGGCGACCAAGGACGTTCTGGAGGTGACCTACAGTGCGTGAAGGACATATGTCTCTTAACAGCCACTTCTCCTTCACTAGATCCTAGTATACAACCTCTTCAAACTTGGAATGACTACAGGAGGAATATACAATAGCATTCGCTAGACCTGAAATACAAATATGTACTGTAATACAGTGGTTATTATTACTAAAAGAGGAAACATATTGCAGTAACTTTTACCTGTATTTGTTGAACCTGTCTGGATCACTGAACATCTTAAGAATATTAAGCTTGCTTCCATTTGTATTGAAATATTCTTGGAGGCGGTTGTAGGCCGGCTCCTCGGTGAGATACACTTTACCTTCCATCTTGCTCGCTCGTTGGCTCCCAGCAGCACACTGGACACACCTCCAGCCTCACAGCTCACACCCGCTATCTCTACCAAGACACTTGGTACCAAGACCACATCGCACACTAATATTTTTACCATTTCGAACACCAGCTTTGGACGTTTCGTATATGCATACGTGCAAATACAAATAAAAATAATAATAATAATAATAATATTTTATTTAGGTAAGGTACATACATACAATAAATTTTTACAAAGATTGGTTGACTTATAGGTAGAGCTAGTACATACAATGCCTAAAGCCACTATTACGCAAAGCGTTTCGGGCATGATAAACTTAAATGACAAGCTTAATACTAATTGAGCATAATGAGTATATGAAAACAAGAAATGAAAACATAGATGAAAAAGCAGCACAAATACAAATATGTCGACATATTTTCACAACTAGTAGTAGAGCTAGTACACACAATGCCTAAAGCCACTATTATGCAGAGCGTTTCGGGCAGGAAAAACACTAAGACTAAAACTTAATGCCCACTGATGTCAATGAAATAATCCTTTCCCTTAAAACCAAGTCTAGTGCCCTCGAGGAGATACCAACTTTAATTTACAAAAAAGCCTCCAGATCTCTAGCCCCTGCTATTGCATTGCTCTTCAACAAGTCACTTGAACTCCAAACCTTTCCTGACATTCTAAAAAAAGCAAGAGTAACCCCTATCCACAAATGTGGTGATCTCACAGATGTTAACAACTACAGACCTATATCAATCCTGCCTAACTTGTCAAAAATATTCGAAAAACTAATCTACAAGCAGCTTTACTCTTTTCTAGCCAAACACAATATACTTAGCTCTTGTCAATATGGCTTCAGACCCAAAAAAAGCACTAACGATGCACTTATTAGTATGATTAACTTAATTCACGCAGCTCTTGATAAAAAGGAGTTTCCTGTTGGGTTATTTGTGGACCTGCGTAAGGCTTTTGACACTGTCAACCATCAAAACCTTCTTCTTAAATAACATCATTATGGGGTCAGAGGACACTCCCTGCAATACCTCAAATCTTATCTTACTGACAGGCTCCAGTATGTTTCTGTGAATAATACAATTTCTCCCACCCTACCCATCAACATTGGTGTTCCTCAGGGCAGCATACTTGGCCCTCTCCTCTTTCTCATCTACATTAATGACCTTCCAAATGCCTCCCAACACCTCAAACCAATTCTATTTGCTGACGACACAACCTTCATTTACTCCAGTCCTGACCCCCTTGCTCTAAATGCCACAGTAAATACTGAGCTAGAGAAAGTCCATCTTTGGCTAACTGCCAACAAACTCACCCTTAACATTGACAAAACGTTTTATATTCTGTTTGGCAATAAATCCTCTAATCAGATAAATCTCAAAATAAACAATACCCAAATTTGTAACAAATTAGATGGCAAATTCCTTGGCGTTCTCATCGACCAGAAGCTGAATTTCCAGGGTCACATTCTAAATATATCAAAAAAAGTTTCAAAAACTGTTGGCATTCTTTCTAAGATCAGATATTATGTACCCCGCCCTGCCCTGGTTACTCTCTATTACTCCCTCATCTATCCATACCTCAACTATGGTATTTGTGCTTGGGGTTCTACTACCCAAAATCATTTACGTCCTCTTATTACCCAACACAAAGCTGCTATTAGGACAATATCCAACTCTGGCCCCAGACATCACTCGGTACCCTTACTCAAATCTCTGAATATGTTAGTTATTAAGTCACTGCACATTCTCTCTTGTGTATTATACATATATAAAACGCTGAACTGTAATGCCAATCCTGACCTCAAAAGCTTCATTGAAGGTTGTAACAGAACCCATGAGCACCACACCAGAAATAAATACAGTTTTGATATTCCTAGAGTACGACTTAATCAAACTAGAAATGCTCTACAAATCAAGGGACCCAGAATGTGGAATGACCTTCCCAACCATGTTAAAGACTGTACCTCTCTCAACCAGTTTAAGATAAAAACTAAACACTACCTAATAAATTCCCTGTAACCTACCTCACTCCTCTATTGTCAACCCATGTCTGCAGTTCGCAAAATGCAGTTGCATGATGGCTCTCTGCTCGACTATGTAACCAGATACAAATACCTTGGTCTTGAAGTTCCACTGTACCGCAATGTTGTAGCCAGACTGGGTCGCCAATGTAGAGAGAGGCTCCGTGCTCTCAAGGCTGTGACAGGTCCAAGCTATGGTGCAAATGTGAGAAGTGTCAAAATAATGTATCTCTCATATATTAGGTCTCTGATTGATTATGCTGCACCCATGCTTGCTCTAGTGCCTGAAAGAATGCTTGGAGGGCTGGAAAAGATGCAAAACGAAGCCATGAGGATTATCCTCGGATGCCCCCGTACAACTAAATTACTAAACATTAGGAAGGAACTGAATATTTCATGTGTAAGTGATCGTATCACTGAAATTAATGCTTTAATTGGTATCAAGGTGCTTAGGCTAACCCACCCTAACCCCTGCACTGAAGCCCTCCAAGCCTTCTTCCTTGAAGATCAGCATCCCTCCAAATGGATTACCGTAACTGCCAATGTGCTCAGAATGTATAACTTTCATCACCCCTACCAAGAGAGACAACAACAACACTTTCCTGTCCTATGGGAGATCACTCCTTTCCAAATTACTGTCCCCCCTTTCCCACCCAAGAAGCTGATTAAAGAACAGTCCTTGCTTCGACAAGAAGCAAAGTACAATGCCTTAAGCCAAATTGATGCTTTAGTCAGAGAGCGCTCCCTTTCCCAGATTATTTACACTGATGGATCCTTGCATCAGTCCTATGGTGCAGCTGGAAGTGCAGTTGTTGTGACATGGAGAGATGGTTCCATCTCCCATGAGTGTGGAGCGCGTCTAAGTAACTGGGCCTCCACTCTTCAAACAGAATTGGTTGCCACAATCCTTGCACTAGAACGCGTATATGAATCCAAAGTTGACACGCTAATTGTGACTCCTTGTCATCCTTGACTGCCCTCAGCTCCCCAAGGCATAACTGTGACGTGCTTATCTCTGAAGCTAGACACAGATATAGTGAAATAATCAATGATGGAGTCAGAGTTTGTCTCCTGTGGATTCCTTCCCATATTGGTCTCCGAATGCATGATAGAACTGATGAGCTAGCCAAGACTTTTGCTCATAAAGAGGGAATTGATTACCAACTTCGACTGCCTTTGAGCAGCCTGAGGGCAGCAATATCCCAGGAACATCAACTAAATTTCGGAGACCCGAGGCAAAGTGAAATTCACATCAGTTACTCCATCTATCATCATTCTATTATGCATGAAGAACCGCACGTCTATGGGTCATCCAATAATGTTAGCAGACTTCTAGATGTTACCACTGCTAGGCTTAGGCTCGGCTACAAGTACCTCTGGGAATTTGTAACATCTGCTGATGTAGATTTGACTAAATGTAAACTCTGCCAGCAGAACTATTCGCATACTTTGCGTCATTATATAATGGAATGTGAAAAAAATGCGGAATTTAGAGATAACACCATCAATAGTGTCCAAGAAATGTGTAAGTACTTCATTCATAATGATGTGCTGCCCGAAATTTTAGCGAAGTATCCAAAATTTGTTTACTGTAGGTAATGCATGCACATGACTGTAAAGCTGCCGCCCAGTTGGGTGGGTGTGCAGCAAGACTAGTAACTGTGTGACTCACTATAGATGTAAAGTGCCTCGTATAGTGACTTGTGAGCCTCTTGTAATGTCACTTGTGACACCTCTTTGTGTCACTTGTGACACAAAGATTATTGATGCGTGTAATTGTGTGGGTGATTAGATATGTATGTGTATGTATATGTGTATACGTATATATATATGTACATGTATGTATGAGGGTGTGTACATGTGTATACAACATTGTTAGTTTTGTAACTAGCGTCAAACATTGTTATTTGCTTAGCTAAACGAACTAGAGGGTTCAGTTCCTGTACCGATTATGTGCCTCTGTAATCCTTTACACCACCGCCCACGGGATGGGTATGGGGTGCATAATAAAGATAGAAATTGAATCCAGTTGGATTTTAAAATACAACAGTTTTGACATTTACGGCTTCGGCGGATTTAGATTTAGAAACTACATTTGTTAGTGATTTTAAGTTCATTACAGATATAATAATAATAATAATAATAATAATAATAATAATAATAATAATAATAATAATAATAATAACAATAATAATAATAATAATAATAATAATAATAATAATAATAATAATAATAATAATATTAATAATAATAATAATAATAATAATAATGTTATTGAAAACAATTACCAAAGACTTATACATTGGTTTAATAATTGTTAAAAAGAATGTATATTTAATAAGTCCACTAATATATTGATACTTGCACTCTGTAACCCGCCATCTAGAATAGGCCAGCAGCACATTGCTGTGTATACCTAGGTCTGTTAATTTCAACAAAATAGTGCCTCAAAATGCTCGCACAGTGTTGGGAAACCTTACATGGGCCATAGTTGGGTTGTGTGAGTCAACAGGGCGACGACCCTTGTCTCATATCTCACCTACAGCTCTCCTCTCCTCTGGATCTTGAAGTAAGAAGCTCGTGGTTTTTAATCAGAATGTATAGGCATTATTAATGTGAATGATAATTTTGAAGCTAAAAAATAAATGGCGAGTAAGTCATTCTTAATTTGTTTACTATATAAACAGTGGTCTTGTGACCCCTGTTGCTATCGGGTTGGGTGATTTGGCTATTTTAATACTATACATTTATTGGCCCATTGCTATGATAGCATTTTGTGTATTCCAAAAATATATTAATGTAATAAAACTGGCAAGTGAATATATATTATAATCTGCTCTTAATTACCACATCAAGTGCTTATTGTGTACAAATACAACCTAATCATGCTAAATATGCATTTTCTCCACACCTTCTCTTGTGCTAGTTACATGTATAAAACCTTATTCTAAATGGCTACATAGTCTTCCTAGCTTGGCACCTTCTTTTGATAATTACTTACTCATTGCTAAATGCTAATTCTGATCTCAAACTCTTGACAGATGTAATAGAACTCATGAGAACCACACCAGAAATAAATGTCTGATATTCCTAGAGTCACACTAAATTTGTGCAAATACTCCATGCAAATAAAGGACCCAGTCTATTGAACTCGCTCCCTTGAGGTTACCTCCCTAATGAATTAAAAATTCTTCAACCCATACATTATTCAAAAGTAAAGGCAATAAGTACTTAATTTCATCTTCATAGTTTTCCATCTTGTGCTACCCAACATGCCCAATTTAGTACAGTACTTAAAACATTCAACTTCAACAATATATTCTATCAGTTTGTGATGTAAATAAATAAATAAATAAATATGTTTATTCAGGTAAGGTACATACATACAAGTGATGTTACATTAATGGATTGATATATAGATAGAGCTAGTACATACAATGCCTAAAGCCACTATTACGCAATGCGTTTCGGGCAAGAAAAACATTAATATCTAGAACTTAGTTATTTAGTGTAGTTATTATGTTTAACTTAAAGCTTAACTTAATGTTAACATTTAACTTAACATTAATGCGCAGTCCCTGTGGCGCAGTGTTAACACACTCGCCCAGCGTTTCATTAGTGCTTTACTCTGGGTTCGTATCCTGGCCGGGGAGGATATACTGGGCACCAATCCTTAACTGAAGCCTCTGTTTACCCCCACCCCCCCAGCAGTGAATGGGTACCTGGTTGTCAAACGATTTGGTGGGTTGTATTCCGGGGAAAATTTGGATTAAGGACGTGCCTGAAATAATATGCTTGTTGGTAGCTTTGCAAGAATGTTACACTCAAACCTCACTGTATGTACTTTCTCAACCCAATGTACCCTCTTGTATATAAATAAATAAATATCCAATGATCTGTTAAGTATAGGTTAGGTTAAAAGCAAGTTGGGTACCTTCGCTCAAGAATTGTGTACCCCCAGAAATGGTCATCAAGAAGCTTGTTCTGGTGGTATAAGTACCAAGGCATAGGCACTGTTCAGAAAAGTGAATTCTATTACACTTGATGCAATATTTTTACACACAATTTGAGGTGACCTGGCTAGTTTCTCAGACACAAAATGGTGGAGACAGTCCCAAGTTGTTCAGATACAGCATGATTGAGTGTATTTTTACTATTTACTGTTCTCTAGGACTTCAAAATATTTTTTCCTTTTCTCAGATTCAATTTCATTAACGCTGGCAACGTAAAAGATGATTAAGCGACTGCTCTATCTACTCTTTCTCATATCATTATGGATGGGTGGAATGTAAGTAACTATTGGTAATTTTTTTAATTCTCAATGGTGTAAAGATTTTTTCTAAAAAAAAAAAAATAGTAATGAAATGGTAGACATAGATGTTAATTTTATGTATTTATGAACAAGAAGATACAGTGGGTTGTGAAAGTACAGTACCCGTACATACATTCGTGATTAAGTGGTACATTCTTACAAAGCCGCTAACATGCATGGTGTTTTTGGCAGGTGCTTAAGCTAACCAATAAATGTAATGATAAGTACTGTACATTGGAACAGAATTTAAATTCACATAATGACTACCTTAGCATAAATTTATAAAATAAATTATACTGATAAATTTCTAGAGTAATATTCAGAGTCGGTAGCACAAGATATTGTGAGAGTTAGCAGCATAAGGTGGAATACTATGAAGGTGAAAATAGGTACTGTAATTCATAAGAACATAAGAACAAAGGTAACTGCAGAAGGCCTATTGGCCCATACGAGGCAGCTCCTATTCTATAACCACCCAATCTCACTCATATACTTGTCCAACCCGCGCTTGAAACAATCGAGGGACACCACCTCCACCACGTTACGCGGCAATTGGTTCCACAAATCAACAACCCTGTTACTGAACCAGTATTTACCCAAGTCTTTCCTAAATCTAAACTTATCCAATTTATACCCATTGTTTCGTGTTCTGTCTTGTGTTGATATTTTTAATACCCTATTAATATCCCCCCTGTTATGTCCATTCATCCACTTGTAAACCTCTATCATGTCACCCCTAACTCTTCGCCTTTCCAGTGAATGCAACTTAAGCTTTGTTAATCTTTCTTCATTTGAAAGATTTCTAATTTGGGGAATTAACTTAGTCATCCTACGTTGGACACTTTCAAGTGAATTTATATCCATTCTATAATACGGCGACCAAAACTGAACTGCATAATCTAAATGGGGCCTAACCAGAGCAAGATATAGCTTAAGAACCACACCAGGTGTCTTGTTACTAACGCTTCGATTAATAAATCCCAGTGTCCTATTCGCCTTATTACGAACATTCATGCATTGATCCTTTTGTTTTAAATTCTTACTAATCATAACTCCCAGATCCGCAACACCCGGTCTTGTGTTTACAGACTCTAGTCACTGGATTCTAGTCACTCTCACTCTCTCTCTCTCGGTCTCGGTCTCGGTCTCGGTCTCGGTCTCGGTCTCGGTCTCGGTCTCGGTCTCTGTCTCTGTCTCTGTCTCTGTCTCTGTCTCTGTCTCGGTCTCGGTCTCGGTCTCGGTCTCGGTCTCGGTCTCGGTCTCGGTCTCGGTCTCGGTCTCGGTCTCGGTCTCGGTCTCGGTCTCGGTCTCGGTCTCGGTCTCTGTCTCTGTCTCTGTCTCTGTCTCTGTCTCTGTCTCTGTCTCTGTCTCTGTCTCTGTCTCTGTCTCTGTCTCTGTCTCTGTCTCTGTCTCTGTCTCTGTCTCTGTCTCTGTCTCTGTCTCTGTCTCTGTCTCTGTCTCTGTCTCTGTCTCTGTCTCTGTCTCTGTCTGTCTGTCTGTCTGTCTGTCTGTCTGTCTGTCTGTCTGTCTGTCTGTCTGTCTGTCTGTCTGTCTGTCTGTCTGTCTGTCTGTCTGTCTGTCTGTCTGTCTGTCTGTCTGTCTCATTCATTCATTCATTCATTCATTCGAGTACTCAGTTTCCACCTGTGTCCCCTGTTCGTCTACCCCCTTCCCTGTGCTAAACAATTTATCTATCAACCCTATCAGTTCCTCATAGAATTTTGTCGGTAGTGAACATGTCTTATCACATAATGGTCGGGGGAGTGGTGCTAACAAGCAGGGGGTTAGTTGGACAAAGTTTTGCTTGTTTTCTTTGTGGGGATGTTCTTTTGCTATTTTGAGAACGTAGGTTGCAATTTTCAACCAGGTAGAGCTCTGTTTTGATTCACTTACCTTTCTGGGTGTCTTTCCTGGTTGATGACAAGATGACACACTTGAACAAGGTCTTGGCAGCAGGTATCTTGTGAACATTCCAGTCCTTGGTGGCCTTGGGTCATGTGTTGCAGCTGTTGGTCTCTTCTTTGTCTTGTTACCTGCATTGCTTTCTCCTCCCTGGCAAGTGCCATCTCTTCCTTCCTTCTCTGTGGTTCATCAAGGAGCCCCAAGGGGCTAACTCCAGAAAACCAGAATTTAATGTAATGAAATTACATAATTGATTACTTTATTATGGGTTAGCCCTGGTGGCTCATTGATACCACCCCTCCTTCCCCAGGTCATCAGGGTAGTTTTAATCATAAGAAGTGATTAATCTGTTCCTAAATCCCTTAACAGTGATCCCTTAAGGAATCCATTAATCCCTTAATAAAGTGATCCCATCTGTTCCTGAGCCCTGGTGGCTCCCTGATACCCCCCCTCCTCCCCCAGGTCATCAGGGTAGTTTTAATAATAAGTGGTGGTGGTGGAGCAGCTGGCTGACCCAGTCTGCCTCCCTCTTTCCCCCTTGTGGGGGTGGGGAAAGGTGGGTGAACTAGCTCGCACTAGTTTCACAAATTTTAAATCATTTATTTACATTTTGGGAGGGGAAGGGGGGGGGAGTTCTTTTGGCTTGTTTGAGGATGCTGTGTGGTTTTTAATCGAGCAGTGGTCTGTTTTGTTTTGCTGACTTTATTGATGCCTTCCCTCGGTGGTGACTGACATGAATAAATTTACATCAAATTGTTCATAATGCTCCCTATGCCTCTCAGAGGGAGCCAGGTTCTGCCTCATGGTCCCTGGTAGGCTTACAAAGAACTCTGCGACTGATGACTCTAAGTAGTATGGCACTACAGTATATCAGTATTGATAGCTTCAGGGAGCCACTGGCATTTCATTACATTCAACACTGTTTTTTTATGATTATAAACTGTTTTGCTGTAACTATATAATACATAGCTTATTTGCTTAACATTTTTAAGAGCATATATTTTGGCTAGTGATATTGTATGCACATTTGTTTATATTGTGTCCCACAAATTGACTTACTTTTAATATTGTCTTACAGAGCTCTGAGGACTGTGATTGTAGGAGCCATTTCGACATTGTTTATTGTGTACTTCATCATTCCATTAGTGTTTCACTATTCTCCAGCTCTCCAGCGACATATTGTTTTCCTAAATTTTTGTAAGTACTGGTATAGTATTGTACTCTTAATATTTACATCCTCATCTGGAACATGTTCATGTCACCGTGGACATCTTTAAGAGAAAACTAGATAGTTTTCTTCACGAAGTGCCGGACCAACCAGGCTGTGGTGGATATGTAGGCCTCCGGGTCACTCCAAGCAACAGCCTACTGCACCAAGCGCTCACAAGTCAAGCCTGGCCTTGGGCATGGCTTTGGGAGTAGTAGAACTCCCTGAACCCCATGATGCAGGTATCCTCACCCTGTGTTGTATTTTTATTGAATTGGGAGGTATCACTCCAAAAAGAATATATTAAACATGGGCAAAACAAAAATCTGTTTGTTAGTAAATTTTTATTTTGGGATAGAGTAACTTCACCCATATTCAGTAAGTATTTAAATAATCCAGCCCATCTTTCTAAAATGATAGGACTTATGACAACTATTTAGTCAGGCATACTAATATATACTGTTGGACCCCCAAAAAGTTCATGTTACTGTATATATTATTGAATTAGGCTAAATGGAACGCTGTGAAATCAGAAATGTTACTGAAGAACCTAGCCTCACCTGTCCATGCAATCCTAGGCCTAATACATGCTATATTGAACCTAATATAGTACATTTGTGTACTATACCAGATCCAGGAATGTTTAAGTTTGGTTTTTGTCTTAAACATTAATCAACATTTTTATTTATTGGACTGTAACATTAATAATACAAACATAAACTTTTCTGGGTGGAGCCCCATGGTCCCCGGTAGGCAGAACTAAATGTACTTTATTAGCTTTCTGACATCAGTTAGAGTAGTTACATATCAGCCTGGATAGCTATGGGGAGCCTCCGGGTCTCACACAGAAAATGGCATTTCATTACATTAAGCACTGTTTTTTTTTCCACAAAATATCCTTGTAAAATAGGGGTGCGTCTTGTGCAAGGGTGTGTTTTTTTATGCTGGCAAATATGGTAATAAAATAATTTTTCAAAGATTTCAGAGCATAGGTTTTCTGAAATCATTTATATATAAATCCAAATGTATACTGTACTTTTCTTCATTGACAGTAAATGTTCCCAAAGGAGTGGACTACAATTCACCTGAGAGAGAAGATTTACCTGGAACACGCAACTTCTATTTGGAAACTGACAAGAATGTCAAAGTTGGAGTGTGGTAAGTGGCACAGGTGTTTGCAGTGTTTAGTGTTACTATTAAGGTTTTCATTATCTTGTTAATTATAATGATTAGATGTCTTTAGAATTAAATTATTTAATGTTATCAATTGAAGTACTGTACCAGTAGAATTAAATTATTTAATGTTATCAATTGAAGTACTGTACCAGTATTACTTTTAACCCCTTAACTGCGTTTCCTCCAAATGTGACACCCCCCGCAGTGTGCAGGAAATAAATTCTCTTTAAAAAGAAAAAAGAATTTTTTCCAGTGTCAAAAACCCTTCCCTCAGTATGGGTATGTAAAAAAAAGTCGAAATTGTACTTACTTTGGCTGCTATGGGGTCCGGAAGTTGGGGCGTGACGTCATCATTCCCCGTGCGCCCGTGCCGTAAGCTCTCGGGGGCGGTGGGGCGCTCTGGGCGGGGCGCGCGAGTTGCCGCGAATATATTTTCGTTCATTTTTTGCGCACCTTTCCAAATACATTTTCATTGTTTATATGTGCCAATCCAATGTATAATGAACACGTATACTATAATATCGCAGTACAACATCTGTACTGTCCGTAGACACTGTGTTACGTGCATGAAACTTGTGTACACATATGCAGCACTTATTTACTATGTATCATGCTAATTTGTGTATATATACAATCTATTTACACACTATACACTGTCACACACTATATACATTCACCATCAACACATTCAGAACACCGCATAGCAGCTGCCCCGTATGGGCCAATATCAGCTGCCCCGTATGGGCCAATACCAGCTGCCCCGTATGGGCCAATACCAGCTGCCCCGTATGGGCCAATACCAGCTGCCCCGTATGGGCCAATACCAGTTGCCCCGTATGGGCCAATAGCAGCTGCCCCGTATGGGCCAATAGGAGCTGCCTCGTATGGGCCAATAGGAGCTGCCTCGTATGGGCCAATAGGAGCTGCCTCGTATGGGCCAATAGGAGCTGCCTCGTATGGGCCAATAGGAGCTGCCTCGTATGGGCCAATAGGAGCTGCCTCGTATGGGCCAATAGGAGCTGCCTCGTATGGGCCAATAGGAGCTGCCTCGTATGGGCCAATAGGAGCTGCCTCGTATGGGCCAATAGGAGCTGCCTCGTATGGGCCAATAGGAGCTGCCTCGTATGGGCCAATATCAGCTGCCTCGTATGGGCCAATATCAGCTGCCTCGTATGGGCCAATATCAGCTGCCTCGTATGGGCCAATAGCAGCTGCCCCATATATGGGCCAATAGCAGCTGCCCCATATATGGGCCAATAGCAGCTGCCCCATATATGGGCCAATAGCAGCTGCCCCATATATGGGCCAATAGCAGCTGCCCCATATATGGGCCAATAGCAGCTGCCCCATATATGGGCCAATAGCAGCTGCCCCGTATGGGCCAATAGCAGCTGCCCCATATATGGGCCAATAGCAGCTGCCCCGTATGGGCCAATAGCAGCTGCCCCGTATGGGCCAATAGCAGCTGCCCCGTATGGGCCAATAGCAGCTGCCCCGTATGGGCCAATAGCAGCTGCCCCGTATGGGCCAACAGCAGCTGCCCCGTATGGGCCAACAGCAGCTGCCCCGTATGGGCCAACAGCAGCTGCCCCGTATGGGCCAACAGCAGCTGCCTCGTATGGGCCAACAGCATACATATATATATATATATATATATATATATATATATATATATAATATTAGTGTATTTTGGTAGCAGTCTTTCCTGTAGACATATATTATTAAATATGACCGAAAAAGTAAGATTAATAATTCTAACACGAATTTTCTCAATCTTTCGTACATTACGCTTCACTGTTGGAGGTAAATCAAAAATCAATTCTCCAAAATTCATTTTTATTTCTAGTCTGACGCGACACGGGCGCGTTTCGTAAAACTTATTACATTTTCAAAGACTTTAGTTCACAAATACACAACTGAATAGAACTTATGTATCTCCGATTTTATATCTACATTTGAGTGAGGTGGAAGGGGTGATGTGGCATTAACATAAGACAGAACAAAATGTGGTATTAATAGGGTATTAATTTCATCAACACAAGACAGAACACGAAACAATGGATATTGAATAGAAGTGTTTGTAGAAAGCCTATTGGTCCATATTTCTTGATGCTTCTATATTGGAGCGGAGTCTTGAGGTGGGTAGAATATAGTTGTGCAATAATTGGCTGTTGATTGCTGGTGTTGACTTCTTGATGTGTAGTGCCTCGCAAACGTCAAGCCGCCTGCTATCGCTGTATCTATCGATGATTTCTGTGTTGTTTACTAGGATTTCTCTGGCGATGGTTTGGTTGTGGGAAGAGATTATATGTTCCTTAATGGAGCCCTGTTGCTTATGCATCGTTAAACGCCTAGAAAGAGATGTTGTTGTCTTGCCTATATACTGGGTTTTTTGGAGCTTACAGTCTATCCATATTATAGAATGGATATAAATTCACTTGAACGTGTCCAGCGTAGGATGACTAAGTTAATTCCCCAAATTAGAAATCTTTCATATGAAGAAAGATTAACAAAGCTTAAGTTGCATTCACTGGAAAGGCGAAGAGTTAGGGGTGACATGATAGAGGTTTACAAGTGGATGAATGGACATAACCGGGGGGATATTAATAGGGTATTAAAAGTATCAACACAGGACAGAACACGAAACAATGGATATAAATTGGATAAGTTTAGATTTAGGAAAGACTTGGGTAAATACTGGTTCAGTAACAGGGTTGTTGATTTGTGGAACCAATTGCCGCGTAACATTGTGGAGGTGGGGTCCCTCGATTGTTTCAAGCACGGGTTGGACAAGTATATGAGAGGGATTGGGTGGTTATAGAATAGGAGCTGCCACGTATGGGCCAATAGGCCTTCTGCAGTTACCTTTGTTCTTATGTTCTTATGTTCAGTCCCCAAGTGGGCATTTGAAGGCATAGACGACGTTAGTCTCTTTTAAGAACATAAGAACATAAGAACAAAGGTAACTGCAGAAGGCCTATTGGCCCATACGAGGCAGCTCCTATTCTATAACCACCCAATCCCACTCATATACTTGTCCAACCCGTGCTTGAAACAATCGAGGGACCCCACCTCCACAATGTTACGCGGCAATTGGTTCCACAAATCAACAACCCTGTTACTGAACCAGTATTTACCCAAGTCTTTCCTAAATCTAAACTTATCCAATTTATACCCATTGTTTCGTGTTCTGTCCTGTGTTGATACTTTTAATACCCTATTAATATCCCCCCGGTTATGTCCATTCATCCACTTGTAAACCTCTATCATGTCACCCCTAACTCTTCGCCTTTCCAGTGAATGCAACTTAAGCTTTGTTAATCTTTCTTCATATGAAAGATTTCTAATTTGGGGAATTAACTTAGTCATCCTACGCTGGACATGTTCAAGTGAATTTATATCCATTCTATAATATGGCGACCAAAACTGAACTGCATAATCTAAATGGGGCCTAACTAGAGCAAGATATAGCTTGAGAACCACACCAGGTGTCTTGTTACTAACGCTGCGATTAATAAATCCAAGTGTCCGATTTGCCTTATTACGAACATTTATGCATTGATCCTTTTGTTTTAAATTCTTACTAATCATAACTCCCAGATCCCTTTCGCAATCCGACTTCGCAATCACAACACCATCTAGCTCGTATCTTGTAACTCTATCATCATTACCTAACCTCAGAACTTTACATTTATCAGCATTAAACTGCATCTGCCAATCCTTTGACCATTTCAAAACCCTATCCAGATCAACCCGAAGCGACAGTGAGCCCTCCCCCGAACCAACCTCCCCACCGATCCTCGCATCATCGGCAAACCCGCAAATGTTGCCACTCAAACCCGAATCCAAATCACCTACATACACCACAAACAACAGAGGTCCCAGGACAGAGCCCCGAGGCACTCCACCCACAACACCCTCCCACTCCGACCCGACTCCACCCATACCAACTCTCCGCCTCCCCCGGCACAGCCACGCCCCAATCCAGCCCAACATAGCACCCCCAACACCACGAGACTCCATCCCCCCAATCAGTCTTTCATGTGGCACTGCATCAAAAGCTCTGCCAAAGTCAAGGCACACAACATCGCAACCCCCACCACCATCAACCGCCTCAACAATGCTAGAATAAAAAGATAACAAACCCGCCAAACACGAACGGCCACCCATAAAACCATGTTGCGACTCAATTACCAACTTATGCCTCCCAAGATGAAGACGAATTTCATCCACCACCACAGATTCTTTTAAAGCGTTTTGTTTTGTGTCTGGAGAGTTTCTCATGAGTAGGCTGGCCGTTTTTCTGGTTTTATAGTAAATCGTCAGTTGTATCCTCTGATTTTTGTCTGTAGGGATAACGTTTCTATTAACAATATCTTTCAGGACCCTTTCCTCCGTTTTATGAGCTGTGGAAAAGAAGTTCCTGTAAAATAGTCTAATAGGGGGTGTAGGTGTTGTGTTAGTTGTCTCTTCAGAGGTTGCATGGCTTTTCACTTTCCTTCTTATGATGTCTTCGACGAAACCATTGGAGAAGCCGTTATTGACTAGGAATATCCTATATAATATCCTAGTCAATAACGGCTTCTCCAATGGTTTCGTCGAAGACATCATAAGAAGGAAAGTGAAAAGCCATGCAACCTCTGAAGAGACAACTAACACAACACCTATACCCCCTATTAGACTATTTTACAGGAACTTCTTTTCCACAGCTCATAAAACGGAGGAAAGGGCCCTGAAAGATATTGTTAATAGAAACGTTATCCCTACAGACAAAAATCAGAGGATACAACTGACGATTTACTATAAAACCAGAAAAACGGCCAGCCTACTCATGAGAAACTCTCCAGACACAAAACAGAACGCTTTAAAAGAGACTAACGTCGTCTATGCCTTCAAATGCCCACTTGGGGACTGTAAGCTCCAAAAAACCCAGTATATAGGCAAGACAACAACATCTCTTTCTAGGCGTTTAACGATGCATAAGCAACAGGGCTCCATTAAAGAACATATAATCTCTTCCCATAACCAAACCATCGCCAGAGAAATCCTAGTAAACAACACAGAAATCATCGATAGATACAGCGATAGCAGGCGGCTTGACGTTTGCGAGGCACTACACATCAAGAAGTCAACACCAGCAATCAACAGCCAATTATTGCACAACTATATTCTACCCACCTCAAGACTCCGCTCCAATATAGAAGCATCAAGAAATATGGACCAATAGGCTTTCTACAAACACTTCTATTCAATACCCATTGTTTCTGTTCTGTCTTGTGTTGATACTTTTAATACCCTATTAATATCCCCTCCTGTTCTGTCTTGTGTTAATGCCACATCACCCTTCCCACCTCACTCAAATGTAGATATAATATCAGAGAGACGTAAGTTCTAATCAGTTGTGTATTTGTGAAGTCTTTGAAAATGTAATAAGTTTTACGAAACGCGCCCGTGTCGCGTCAGACTAGAAATAAAAATGAATTTTGGAGAAGTGATTTTTGATTTACCTCCAACAGTGAAGCGTAATGTACGAAAGATTGAGAAAATTCGTGTTAGAATTATTAATCTTACTTTTTCGGTCATATTTAATAATATATATATATATATATATATATATATATATATATATATATATATATATATATATATATATATATATATATAATGTATATATATAAATATACTAGCTGTACCCGGCCACGTGTTGCTGTGGCTCAGCAACGCATGAGCGTTGCTGAGCAACAATCTCCCAGTCCTCCCCACCATTACCCCCCTCCTCCGTCCCCTCGTCCTCCCAACCATTCCTCACTCCCTCGTTCTTTTTTTCCCTCCACATCATCCCCCACTCCAGCATCCCCTCGCCCTCCTAACCATTCCCAACTCCACCGTCCCCTCTTCCTTCCCACTTTCCCATCCCCTCGTCCTCCCTACCATTCCCCCCTCCCTTCACTCGTCCTCCCTAGCATTCTCGCTTCCCCCGTCCCGTCGTCCTTCCCACTATCCCTCACTCCCCTGTCCCCTTGTCCTCCCCACCATTCTTCATTCCCCTTTCCCCTCGTCCCCATGGTCTCCAAATCCCCCGTCCCTTCGCCCTCCCCCACTATCCCCCACTCCCATCCCCTCATCCTTCCCACCATTCCCCACTCCCTCATCTGGTGATCAAATGATCTGATGCTCCTATCAGAAAATTGGGAACATCAAATGATCTGGGGCTAGATTCACGAAGAAGTTACGCAAACACTTACGAACCTGTACATCTTTTCTCAATCTTTGGCTGCTTTATTTACAATTATTAAACAGTTAATGAGCTCCGAAGCACCAGGAGGCTGTTTATAACAATAACAACAGTTGATTGGCAAGTTTTTGTGCTTGTAAACTGTTTAATAAATGTAACTAAAGCCATCAAAGATTGAGGAAAGATGTACACGTTCGTTAGTACTTGCGTAAGTGCTTCGTGAATCTGGCCCTAGAAGTTACCATCACTGAAATATAAGAAAAACAGTTCAAAAAACGAAATTAAAAATTAAAAAAATAAACTATACTGTACTCATGAAATGAACGGTATGGTAAACAACACATCTCAATTCCAACGCATTGTCACAAAAAAATAATTAAATCAAAATGAAAGTAAAATGAAATCTATTGAAATTCAACTTATCAATGAAATCGGAAACATTGAAATGGAATCGTAACATATTTAGTAGAGCATGTGTTGGTCTTATTAGCAAGAGATGGCGCTGTTTTTCAAAAACGCATGTTTTTACCTGTCACAGGGGTGGCACCTTTATAGTAGGTATATCAAAACACGCGCGTATTCGAATGGAACGTTGTCAAAATTTGAAAGCTTTCGGTAAAGAAATTTTGGAGATTACAGCGTGTGTTGCTCCTACGTCTAACAGATGGCGCTGTTTTAAAAAAAAAAAACATGTTTTTTCCTGTCATAGGTGAGGCATGTTTAAAGTATGTATATAAAAAGATATGCCTATTCGAATGCAACGTTGTGTCAAAATTTCAGAGCAATTCGTAAAGAGGTTTCAAAGATTTCCCTCACATGGAAAAACACAGTTTTTAAAAAAAAAGCATGTTTTTTCCCGCCACAGACGTGACATCTATATAATATGTATATAAAAACCCGCTCTGATGCGAATGGAACGTTGTGTGAAAATTTCAAAGCATTCAATGAAGAACTTTCGGAGATTATCGATTATGAACAAACGAACATTTCCATTTTTATTTATATAGATAATACAAAATATGGGCAATACAGTATACTGTTTCATGTCTGTTGTGTGCATGTTGGTATGCTGTCATTTATAATGCCATTGGCAGAGCTTCACCTGTAATCAAATATTTAATCACACTTATATAAGTGAAAAGCAGAAATATATCAGTTGAACTGATGTTAAAAAAAATATTAGGTACTGTACTTTCTGTACTGTACTTTACTTTCATTTTTCAGGCATATACTCCCCGAGTTACTTATTTCTTCAGCTCCTAATGAGGAATCTGCAGATCATGTAGCATGGTATGAAAAAAGTTTAAATGATGAAAGGCCTGTTATTCTTTACCTTCATGGGAACACTTCATCTCGTGCAACTGCACATAGGATCGAACTCTATAAGGTTCTCAGGAAAATGGATTATCATGTTGTGGCATTTGATTACAGAGGTAAGCATTGGTCTTTATTCTCCAGAAGATCAACAACATTTAAGTTTGATAGACATCTGATTATATTTTGGTATCCATATACACTTAAAAATTCACATTGATTTGTAAAATATTCAGCAAGCTGTCAGTTTTGCAGGAGATGCATTCCTAGAAATCCTTAAAAATATCAAATAGACAAAAACTAAGCTTAAACTTACATGTAGGAAATTAATGCCAACCTGAATATTAATACTAAATATTCCTGCTATTTCCAAGCCACAAGTACTACACTGATAAAATAGAACATCAGTAACATACTTTATTGAAAACATTCATGTCCAACTTTCTGTTCTCTTTTTATAACACATGTTAACTCTGTTAGTAATGGTTTCTGTGGGGAGCCCCTATGGCTCCCCCAATTTGCTGCTGAGCAATTGCCCGCCCTTGGGGCCAGCTGGGGTTTTTGTTGCCACTGTTTGGCCTTTGGTAAGAAGTGGTATCATTGCTAGTAGGGGCGCAAGGTGTTGTGCAGTTTGTCTCCTATTATACACAGGTATAATAATATATCTATAATTCTGTTCCTCCTGGAGACGTGCATTTGCAGGGTTTTCTTTTTCTTTTTTTCTTTTGCCCGGTGGGGGTCTGCCCCCTTGGTTTATCTACCCTTCTGTTGTATTGGTCGTTCTTCACTAGGCCTTCGTGCAACAGATCGCAGGGGTTCAGGTTTTTAGCAGTTCTCATAGTAGTTTGAGCCCAACCAATTAGCAATACCTTGTCTGGGCTTCCCTTAGCAGTTAGCCTAAGGTCCCTGGAAAAACCCCATTGGTGCTCTTTGAACATATACTCACCTAGTTGTACTCGCCTAGTTGTGCTTGCGGGGGTTGAGCTTTGGCTCTTTGGTCCCGCCTCTCAACCATCAATCAACTGATGTACAGATTCATGAGCCTACTGGGCTCTGTCATATCTACATTTGAAACTGTGTATGGAGTCAGCCTCCTCTACATCACTTCCTACTGCATTCCATTTACTAACTACTCTGACACTGAAAAAGTTCTTTCTAATGTCTCTGTGGCTCATTTGGGTACTCGGCTTCCACCTCTGTCCCCTTGTGCGTGTGCCACCTGTGTTAAATAATCCATCCTTGTCTACGTATGGATGCGTCCTCTTGGTTACAACTCACCGAGTGCGAGTTTGAAGGTTGCTCTGTCCCCTTGTCTCAGGGTGACATTCGCCAGTTTTGCCTCCGTCATGCTGCCTGTTGGGTCAATAACACCTTTGACCAGGAGTCTTGCGAGTCTTGCTCCGTGCTTGTGCTCCAGATTACCCAGTCTTCTGATATTGATATTCAGGTACAGGCAGCTTCGGCATTGCATGCTAGATATCGGTTGCTGCAGCACGCTAGGTTAGTTGCTTACCCAGATGCCCTGAGGCTGCCCCGCTTGGGTTATAGGGATCCGGACTTGGGGGCGTTAGTCGCTTCGACTTTGTTTTCGTCCGCTCTCCCATGTCCTTTCTCTGTTGGTGTTGTTCGTCCTGCACTCCCCTCCTTCCCCCATGCTCCTGGCTCCCAAACGTTTGAGGGTTTCAGAGTCGAGGCGGGGTTTAGATGGTACTCACCTAATACTCACCTAATGGTAGTGAGACTTGGGTGGCTTCGGGGACTGCCCCTTCTGGGTCGGTGACAGAGGCATTCAAGCCTGCTCCTCCTGCCGAGGCTTCTGGGTCTTACCAGCAGACTTCCTTCTTCTCAGCCTTTTCCCTTGGACTCTGTTTTTTCTTTAGGGGCAGAGGGTGTGGGGGATGGTTCTGCCCTGGGTCCTGGCATGGAGGACCTCGGGGCTGGGGAGGGGTTGAATTGGGGGGCCTGGGTCCCTTTGACCCCGCTTTGGTGTTGGTACCCCTCGTCATGGAGCATGTTGTTGCAGGGGGGGAGGGGTTTTTGTACCCTCCTTCCCTGTATGAATATGATTTGGGTTCGACTCCTCCCTGGGTTTGGTTCCAAGTTCCTCTGGGTTCTTCGGTTCCTTCTGGAGGCTTTTGGCTTCTTGAATCCCACCTAAGGAGGTTCAAGAGTCCATCGTGGCTTACCTACTGAGACCTGGATTCTGCCTCGGTGAAGGATCCATCTTCTTTTGAGTTCGGTTCGACCTTTCCCTTTTGGGTGCGTTACGAGGTACCAGAGTCTTCCTGGTTAGCAAACTGTTCTTTGTCATGGTCAGACAGACCATGCCACATTGGGAGCATGGCATGGGTTTTGTCTGATCCGCACACTTGATTGGCGGGAGACTTCCACTGTGGTACAGGTTTACCTGGGGGTCGAGTTTGAGTGCCTAAGCATGTGCTTGTACACCCCTGTGCTTCCTCAGGATGTTGGCGTTGTGCTGCTTCACGTGCAGGTTTCCTCCCTTTCAGCTGCTTTAATAGCTGAGGATTTGCGAGACTGTGGGCATTTGGCCTCGGTCTTGCATTTCTTTTCCCTTCTTGAACTGTTCTCAGACTGGCTTGAGGAGGATGTGGAGGCACTAGGTGCCGTCTTCGTCCAGTGTGCTTGCCTCGGCGGCTAGGGCATTGGCTGCCTTGTTGAAGTTGTTTGCAGCCTGTGGTGGCATTGGTCATCCATTGGGGTTCGGGGCTAGTGGGGCAGGCCTCTTCCCCTGCACTCCGTTGGGTCAACTTGGAGCGGGTGCGTTTGGGCGTGGTCGACACGACCCCATCCCTCCAGTGGGTTTCTTGCCTGTTTCCAGTCCTGAAATGGGACTGTGTGGATTTGAGGTTCATTCTGGACTTGTCCCACCTGAGCCTTTGGATCTTTTGCCCCTCTTTTTGGATGACCACTCTATCCCAGGTTCGGCTTCTCTTGGAGCGGGATGATTGGATTGTGTCTTTGGACCTCTGAGATGCATATTGGTACATTCCGATTCATCTGGGGTTCAAGGACTGGTTAGGTTTTGTGGTGAGGCGACAAACTTTCTACTTTTGTTGCCTTCCATTTGGCCTGAATCTGGCACCTCACATATTCACCCAGGTTGTGGTGGCCCGTCTGTATCTGTTAGGGGTTTGGGTTTTGGTCTACCTCGACGACTTGCTGGTGTGGGCTCCCAGCCGCTCTGCATGCCTGCTTGCCAGGGGTGTGGTTCTTTCCCGGCTGACCGGGTTCAGGTTCGTAGTAAACTAGAGGAAATCCCATCTGGTTCCATCCCGGGTTCGGCCTTGGCTGGGTCTTGTGTGAGACTCGTGGACTGCTTCCTTGTCTATCCCTCTGAAGTCGTTGCTGGGGCTGCAGTTCCGCCTTCGCTTGTTTCTGGAGGGCTCCCGGGTCACTTGCAGGTTGTTCGAGCAGCTGTGCAGGAGTCTGAACTTTGCCATGCTTGTTTACCCGCCGGGTTGGGTGTTTCTTTGGCGGCTGTTCTGGTTCCTTTGGGGCTCTCTCTTCCATTTCTCTCGCGGTTGTTGGGTTCGGCCCTCGGAGGTTTTGTGTCAATTGCTACCTTGCTGGCTTCCTATTCGTTATTTTTTTAGTTCAGTGCCTTGGCACAACACATCGAGCAAGGTCCTATCCAAGACCTTGCTCGATGTGTTCATGGATGCCTTGTATCTCGGCTGGGGCTTTGTGAACAGTGCTCACCAGGTTGGCCAGGGGTGGTGGGCCCCATTCTTTCGTTGGCCTCGCAGCATGGTGCAGAAGGTAGCGGCTGTTTGACTGGTGCTTCAGTGGGTTCGGGTCGCTCGGGGTTCGACAATCAGGCTCCATTCGGACTGTTCTCCGATGGTTCATTGCCTGAACCGCGGGGGCTCTCTTTGATCCTTGGCTCTTTGGGGCTGGTCTCTTCGAGTGACTTGTTTGCTGATTCTTGGGGTTTGGCTCTCTGTGCGGTTCATGTTCGGCGAGTGTCCAATGTCCTGGCGGACTGCCTGTGTTGGTTCATTCCCCTGTCCACAGAATGGACGATCAACACTGACCCCTTCAGTTGACTTTGCCGGATGTATGGACTCCTGGGCGTGGATCTCTTTGCGTCGGCGTGGTCCCAGTATCTTCCTTTGTATATGGCACCCATTCCCGACCTAGAGTCCTTTGCGGTAGACACCTTTCAGCAGGACTGGTCGAGGTGGGGTTACCTGTACCTTTTCCCCCCCCCTCCCCCGGTCCAGCTGTTACTTCGGGTCCTGGCTCAATTGGAGACTTACCAGGGGAAAGTAGTCCTGTTGGCTCCTTGGCTCGCCCAGTCTTGGTTTCAGGCGCTGTGTGCTCTGTGTCTGAACCCGCGATGTTTTCCGTGGCTCCGCCTCTTTCAGCAGATCAGCCTGGTCAGGTACCTGGCTGGTTCGGTCATCTCCACTTTTGAATAACCTCAATGTTTGCCCACTGCTCAGGAGAAAGAGTGAGTAAGGCAGGTGCTGCATAATCAACTAGGGAACGAACGGCGTGTATGTAAAACATTCTTAACACTTTGTGTCCCGCTCCTAGATGGGGCCCTGTGATTGCTCTCATTATATTTAGTCATGATTTTGCTTTCTCCTTCAGGTATTGAATTTTCTTGTTGAATGTCATTTTAGAATCTATCCACACTCCGAGATATTGATATTGTGTAACCCACTGAAGGTTAATGTCTTGAATGCGTAGGTGTCTGTCTGGAGTGTTGCCACGTAGTCTCATGAGGTTATTCAAAACGATGCATTGCGAATCATAACAGGAGCTCCCAGATGGACTAAAATACTGAACCTAAGACTAGAAACCAAGCTAACGTCGATTGAAATAAGGGTAAAAGGGATTGCGCGTGCATGCTGACCAAGATATTGACTAGACCTAGAATCAGTTCACTTAAAGATATAATCACTGGAGCACTAACTCTGGACAGAAGAGCCTCCAATAGCAACAGGTGAACCCATTGTGCAATAAACACCATTAATACATTCGATATAACAAATACAATCACTGAGAGGGGTGTCAACGAAATACATGCAGACTTTGTTATGCAAGCCCCTTGGGAATCTCTGCCAGCAGACTTTAAGATTATGGTTCTTGAAGGTAAAAAGAACCAGGCAAATCCTTATCTGCTACGTAATATTGCACAGATGCATATAGAAGCAAACTTGGCATCCGACAACTTCACTTACCTCACAGATGGATCAGTAGACCAGCAGGGACAAGAAACCGGAGTTGCAGTTAAAGCAGGAAACTGTAAATAGTTGGAGACTCTCAAATGGGTGTTCGACTTTACAAACAGAGATGCTAGCCATTCAAAAGGCTTTGGAACATGCTCTTGCTGAACACCGACAACATGTTATCATACATACAAATTCGAGAACCGCCATTGAAACCTTGCAACAAGAACACATGTGATAACATATATCTGATCACAAATGTCATATCATTGATGCAAACACTCAAACGACAAGGCCGACGGGTACTTATCAACTAGGTGCCAAGTCATGTGGAGAATAATAGGAAATGACATTGCAGACGAAGCTGCAAAACTTGCAACTAAGAGAAGAAATGTAGACATTTACATACCACAGAGTCTATCACAGATTAAGAAAGTAATTAGAAACAGCAATGCAAAAGATGTACAGTGACCACAACACAGCAGTTGCAACATCAGGATCAGCGGGTTGGTACAAGAATTCGACCAACTACGAACCACTTAGTTTGATGAAAGGGAGCAGTAGAGCAACAGAAGTACACTTACCTCGCATCAGGCTTGGATACCCATGTGCATGGGGAAATAGGCTTACAGGTTCTGGAAGATGAGAGGAAATGTCAGCACTGTGGAGAAATGCCCGACAGACCACTGGAACATTATCTAACACAGTGCACAGTCACAAATCCATTAAGATTTCAACTTAGATTCAACAGAGCAGATGTTAAACACATATGGCAAAATCTTACTGAAGCGACCATATGAGTCATAAATACTCATACTCCGCCCAAGTAAAACAGAAACAAGAAACACTTAGTGGGCCAGCCAGAGGCTTAGGGCCCATGCAGGAATATCCCTGCAAAAAAATTAAAACCTCCACTCTTTGCATCCGGTCTTTCAGACGCGGGTCTATCACCACTTGTATGGAGATTAGGTGGCTTCGTTGATGGTGTCCCACCTTCGAGTTTCATCTCGGCGTCAGTATGAAATAGTTCTGCCATTTCCTCTCCGTAGGTTGTCCTCTATTTTGGATAGGGTTGTCTTGTCTTTTCTTTCTTGGCTTTTTCGGGACTGACATTTGATGCCTAATACTGTCATCTAGTATCGTGCGGCGCTGGCAGAGCCGCTTCAGCTTGAGTTCGGGGTGGATGTTACTTCTGCTCCGTTCCATAAGCTTTATCGTGCTTTGTTTCACCTCCGGCCTGCTCATGTGCCACCTGAGCTATCCTGGTCCTTGGACAGGGTGCTCTTCCTTCTCTCTTCTCCTCAGTTTGTGGTTGCCCCTTCGGTACAAAAATGTTTTTGCAAGGCTTCATGCTCTCCTCAGGTGTAGAGGTTTCGGTCCTGGTGGTAGGTTTGTTTGTTTGCAGCCGTCTCCTCCTTTTCTGGCGAAGAATGAGTCAGTGGTTTTCCGTAGGAGTCCTTGGGTTGTTGATGCTTGATTGGTCAGGCTGGGGGTGTATTATGTGTTGTCCGGTTGCAGCTCTTCGCCGTTATCTGCGCGCCACAGCTTCTGTGGCTGGGGATGCGCTTTGGGTTTCCCAGTTTCCCTTTGTTCCCTGTTAAAGGGCTCTGGTCTCCCAGGTCATCTGCAGGGTTATTTGGTCCAGCCAGCCTGCATTCTATCCTCGTGCCCATGGCGTTTGTAAGTTTGCTGCTTAGGCTTCTGTCTTTAGTAATATGTCTTGGGCTGACATTCGAGCACGGGGATTTTGGAGGTCGAACAGGATCCTGGCCACACATTAGTCAATGTTCCTGGTCCTAGTCAGGCGTGTTTGGCTTTGGGTCGCAGGTTGCAGCCAGTTGTCTCGACTTCGAGTTGAGAGGCAAGTAGCAGACGCCTCCTGGGTAAGTCCCTCTTGTCATTTTTCTTTGTTTAGGTAGCTCCGGGGAGCCGTATGGGCTCCTCACACAAAATCCGCATTGAATGTAGTGAAATGGCGTTTTCTGGGTAAGCCCCGTAGGC
This sequence comes from Procambarus clarkii, assembly GCF_040958095.1. NCBI lineage: Eukaryota > Metazoa > Arthropoda > Malacostraca > Decapoda > Cambaridae > Procambarus > Procambarus clarkii. The sequence continues at coordinate 20,843,857 of NC_091206.1, forward strand.
TCCCCGGCACCCTCCCTTCGTCTAGTCGGCAGTTTTTCGATGCACAACCTCAGAACTGAATGCTGTAGCAGCCTGCGCTGTTGGGGGGGGGGGGGTTGCGTGAATGATCGGCGCAACAGTGTTAGTGACATTTGCTTGTTTGCTTATTTTAGTTTGGGAGTTCTGCCACCCCTGTTCAGTTTTAGGTAGCAATTTTTACCATGTGGGGTTTGTTTTGTTACGCCTACCTTTCTGGGTGCCAAACCTAGGTTGATGGTAGACATGAAATGCATCCAAACACATGGGGGTTTCCATAGACTATTGCTCCTCGTGCCTCTCTGAAGGGTGGGGGGGGGGCAGGTTCTGGTTTGTGGTTCCCGGTAGGCAAGAGCTCCATCGACGTATGCCACAGTCTAATATATACATATCAGCCCAGTAAACTCCAGGGAGACATAAGGGCTCACCCAGAAAATAGCATTTCCTAACATTCAATGCTGGTTTTATACTAGTGTTCTGGCATGTTAAACAGTCTGTGTTTCACCCATTTTACCTTAATTTAGCTGGAATTATTTTACACAATTGTAGCCCAGGCATCATCCTATTGATTAGTCTGGTTCAGTGGTGTTTATTGGTGGTGGTGTCAGTGTTGATGGTGTAGGACTGTAGGTGGTGATTGTTGTGGTGGCATTGTATCAATGATGACAGTGGTATTAGGGCTAGTTGTTAAAATTTGTTAAAGATAAGCTCAGTAAATAAAATAGTAAATGTCTGTCAAATTATTAGCCTATTTCTTCTGGAAATGGAAGAAATTCCCTACTTAATTGACTTAATTGCCATAGACATGATAAAGCACCTAAATTATTGGGATTGTCTCAAAGCTCTCAAAATATACTCTCTAGAAAATAGACAAGAGAGGTATCAAATAATATATACATGGTCCCAAATTTACACAGTAAAATAACATACTGGATTGAACTATACTGGAAGGAAATGCAGATTAGAGCTAGTGAGGAGTAGAGATGCCATAGGCACAATCAAAGAAGACTGTATGAACAGTAAAGGTCCATGGTTGTTCAGTAACCTCATGCAAGTATAAGAAATATTGCTGGAACAAAAGTAGACATTTTCAAGAAAAGCTGGACTTTTTCTGCAAGAAGTGCCAGACAAACTGGGCTGTAGTGGATATGTGGGCCTGCGAGCCACTCCAAGCAACAGCCTGTTGGACCAAGCTCTCACAAGCCTGGCTCCAGGGTGGGCTTGGAGTCTTAAGAACTCTCAAAACCTTATCCAGGTACAATCCAGATTAGCCTGTGAGATATAACAAATATAATTTTTAATTCGCATGTATATTAGAAATATTTAATTTTACTTATATTTTATTTAATAAATTGACTTTCATTATTCAATCAATTATAAATTTATTCATGAATAGTTGTAAATTTTTATTGACAATTTTAAAATTTTCAGGTACAGTCCTCATTACTGGGTGCCTCTCCCCTCCCCACAGTGGCTCCACACAGCTTTTGCATTGGTACCCCAGGGTCAATACCATCTTATAAGACATGTTGAATTTTCTCATGGCCTACCAGGGGCAGGGACCAAAATCTTGCCCCTTGACAAAAGCAAAGAGCTGATTGTGACAAAGGCTGTTGGGCCTGACAGAATCTCACCATGGATATTAAGAGGGTGCAAAATGCAGAAACACAAAGTGTGCCACACACTATGGTGTATAACAGGTAACTGGAAACAGGTGCTCTACCAGAAAGCTGGAAGACAGCTCCCAATGTACAAAATTGGTGACAGACAAGAGGCACTGAACATGCAAGGTGATGGAGAAGATTGTGAAGAAAAAGCCCATAGAACATCTGGAGAGAAGGAGCTTTGTAACATGCCACCAGCATGGGTTCAGGGATAGGAAATCGTGCCTCATAGGTTTAATAGAATTTAATGACCAGGTGACAAGAAATAGGCAAGAAAGAGAAGGGTGGGTATACTTCATTTTCTTAGAATGTCAGAAAGCCTTTGACACAGTACCCCATAAGAGGCTGTTACAAAAGTTGGAGAAACAGGCAAGCATAAAAGATAAGGTGCTCAAGTGGATGAGAAAGTATCTAAGCAACAGAAAACAGTGAGTTACTGTGAGAGGGAGACCTCAGAGTGGCAAAATGTCACCAGCGGAGTATCACAGGGAACTGTGGTTGATGTGACTGTTCATAACTCACCAGACCTGTTCCTTGAAGCCAAGATATCAAGAGGATAATATCAGCGGCATTTGCAAGACTGGCAAACATAAGAACTGCCTTCAGAAACTTGTATAAGATATTCCAAAATATCTTGTATACCTCATATGTCAGACCAGTACTAGAATATGCAGCTCCAGTGTGGAGTCCAATCTAGTCAAACACAAAACGAGGTTAGAAAATGTTCAGAGGACCTTGAGTTTTTTCCTTATCTCGTGCAGGGCCTTACGACTAGGTTGCCAGACATGGGCTGTTTAAAAAAAGTGACGTGGTTAGTATTTTAGTATGATGCTTGGAATCCACGCATCCAGGTGTGGACCCCAGCTCTTCCAGCTGGGTTGTGCCAAGTGGCTTTCCAGTCCCATTCACCATGAGGTTATTTTTCTTACTTTAGTTTGAGATAACTTTTGACAAAATGTTTTATTAGTTTGGTATAGGCATAGCAAGAAATGTTTTGCGTTGCTGTTATAGCATTGGTGCTTCCTTATGATCAAGGAGCAAGAAACTTGGGGAGGGGGCCAACTAACTGATTTGTATATCCCTATGCTAGTATAGCAACTATATTAAGATCTAATATACTTGCTCCAAACTCATTAGTTTCAGTGCAGATAATTAGATGTTCCTGTTAATTCCACTTAACTTATCCCTGAGAATTCCACATTCCAAGAAGTTCTTCACTTAATCGTATGAGAGTTTATCTCTTCCCAAGTGTACAGGCATCATCAGGCATGTTGGTCAATTTGGCAAAGTCAGGAGAAGCTTGTAAGCTCTCATCCTGCATTCGAGCTCCCTGACTCCACCCGAATTTGAGCTCCACCCTCTATGCTCTCACCCCGCATCCAAGCTTTCTACCCTCGGCCTCACTGAAGCTTTCTGCTCCAGGCCTCGGCTCGGCTATCACGACATCTCCAACAACCGACTGCTGTAACCAAGACTATATTAGATAAACTTCTAAAACCACTAAACTCTTCGAGTCGTATCACCCAAACACATATACGTAAAAGAATGTTACACTAGGTTTTCAAATAGTGATAAGGTTAGTGTGAGATGTATTCATTTTGGGGGTGCCCCTTGGTGGCTCTCTGAAGCTGTGTCTCTGAGATAGCTTCTTATTACTAAGTCACATCAGTCATGTGTGTACTATGTGTACTGTTGACCTGAGCCCAAACCTGGCTCCCTCAAAGAGGCACAGAGAGTAGGGGATGGTTATGATCACCCTCGCTGGGAAAGCACCCAGAAAGTAGATGAGACAATATGGACAACTTCATGGTTCATGAAAGTGAAGCACTGAAACAGCCAAGAGTCACCACAAATGATTCCCTCAAAAAGAAAAAAAAAAGGTTCGCTTGAAACTAGGTACAAAATACCTTCCCTAGTGAATAGAGCCACCAACAGGTGGTGTCCTGGAGCTCCCAACTTCATGGCTGGCAACTGCTCAGTCCAATTGCCGATGCCAGACTTCCTACGTCTGACATTCCCTAGTTGCTCATCATATCAGAATATAACTGAGGGTGGAACGTGCCGGCTGACCCGATCTACCTCCCTCCCACCCTCGTGTGGCAAATTAGCTCGTGCTAGTGTCATAAAATTTTGATTGTTTGTTTTCATAGTTGGGGAGTTCTTTTGGCAGTTTCAAGGTTGCGGTCTTGGTTTTAACAATGCAGTGGTCTGTTTTGTTTTGCTGCCTTTCTGGGTGTCTTCCTTGGTGTGGTGGCTGTTACAGGGATGGTGTTTATTATTGAGCATGAGTATTTAGGGTAAAATTACTAGTTGTGGTACTCGCATAAATATCTCCCCTAAACTTGTGGGATGGCCCTTCCAGGGTACGGGAGACATCTACCATCATGCAGGGTGCAGCCGCACCTCCACAGATCTCCAGTATCATCTATTCATACTGGTAATGGCTCAAAAGGGCCACCACTTACGGGCTATTCATGCCTGTGCCACCTTTTTGGTGGCTTAATCTTCATCAATCTTCCAGGGTAACTTACTGGAGAAGTAACCGCAACTTAAACGACTCTGGCCCGGCCCCCAGTGATAAATCACTGTTAAGTTAAATAAACCCTGCTGTCAAGGGAGTTAGTCAAGTCCACTGGATAAGTGAAACTTTGCCAATGGTTAACAGTTTATTTCACTATACCCTCACTCCACTACTAACAAATATCAACAATAATCCAACACAATGACATACAATAAAATTGAATCGGACACCAGTGTAACACTATATACAGTATATCCTCTCAAGGGCACTCTTTATGGTATTAATTAAGTGACTTGAGATGCATGTTAAATAATACCCTTAAATAAGGGGTCCCGGTAGTACAGTCGGGTTCGTTCTAGATGCACAATCGAGAATTCCAGGTTTGAATCCCGGGCGGGACAGACATGGTTGGGTACATTTCCTTTCACATAATGCCTCTGTTCAGCTAGCAGGTACTCAGGGTTAGTCAGCTTGTTGTGGAGTTGCATCCTGGGTGGGGTCAATAATGCGGCCTGGGTGGGGGGGGAGACTTAAAAATCAAAATGTGTACGATTAGACTCTGGCTTCCTGTCCCCCGACACGATGAATTATACTACAAATAATAATGAAACCTAGTGACATGTCGGAAAGAACAGGACTTGACTGATATTAAAAATGTATGGCCTGGGAACTCTGCACCTCACTCTAGCTCTGACACAGACCCATCAACTTTGCTGTCGCTCTCTTCAAGCAGCGTTTAACCTAAACAAACTGTCGTACAATAACCGTCCTGTGCTTCCAGGCAACTTTGCCAAATAAGAACTTAATGCATCCAAAAGCCAAAATATAGCCATTTATACAAATAATCGTGGCGCCATCACCACCAAAAAAAAAGAAAAAGAAAAAGAAAATAAAACCTTGGTTTCCACACTTGTGTATGTTGCATAAAATGACTTGTTTTATCTCAATTAGACCCCACAGGTCGTAATAGTGGCAATTACGACTAACTTTAAATGTAAAGTGTTCGTAGGCCACTGCTCCCTGTGCCTCTCTGAGGGAGCCAGGTTCTGGCACATGGTCCCTGGTAGGCCAATAGAACTCCACAACTGATGGTACCTAGTAGTTTGGCACTGAATCAGTGTGATAGCTTCAGGAAACCTCTGGGGCTCACCCCAGAAAGAGGCGAGATGATCACTGCATACAAAATAATAACAGGAATCGACAAAATTGACAAAGAAGAATTTTTGAAAACTGCAACTTCAAGAACAAGAGGACATAAGTTCAAACTAAGGAAACAAAGCTGCCGAAAAAACATTAGAAAGTTCACTTTTGCAAACGGAGTGGTTGAAGATTGAAACAAGTTAAGTGAGAAGGTGGTAGAAACCAAAATGGTCAGTAGTTTTGGTCTCATTACCATTATACAACAGAGTACTGGGAAGACTGGATACTACTAGCATAGCTTTCATCCTGTAACTATACTTGGGTAATTACGAGCATGGTGTTTTGCATGGCATGATGATGAATCAAAGTGCTGTCTGTATCATTGTCTTTTAAGCCAAGTACATAACATTTATCCAACCCATCCTCCGAATTGACAGTACGATTTAATACTAAGTGTAATAAGTACATTTTCTTACTGTCATAAACCGTGCATAATTACACTTATGGGGCTGTTACATTTACCCAACCCCCTCCCCGATTTAATTCTCCTCGTTTTCTGTTAAGACACTCAGAATTTTAGGATGAAGTTTTCAATTTCAACTTCCTATACACAAGTTTTAAATATCAGGAATTTCTTTTTAAGGTTTATTAAACAATATAGATTTTATACAAAATTTTAAAATATCCTGAGTTTCTTTACAATTTATTGATATAGATTTGTTTGATTAGTTTTATAAAACTGTAATATCAATATAGCTATTGGTTAAGTACTAATTGTAATTAAGAAGCAATAAAATTATTACTGTATCTTCAAAAACTAAGATGGTTAGGTGAGGTTGCAGTTTTCTATTCAGTTTTTCAAGTAAACTCAAATATTCACAATATATTTGACAGTACGATTTAATACTAAGTGAAAATTAAGTACAATTCCTAACTGCTATAAATAGTACATAATTGCACTTATTTGTCTCCTTACATTTACCACTCCATTTTTGGAGGACGGGCTGCATTTATCACTGAAATACTTCTTTCTAGGTATACCTCGCTAGCGCTCGCTACATGACCTGTTGTTCCCGTCTTCCCATGGGGGGAGTGGGCACATTTTTATGTGGCACATAGTGAAGATGTTTTCTGATTGATACCCCGGGTGACTTGGACAGACATCTAGTGGCATTCAAGTTGGAATGACGTTGTTAATCCATGGCCAGTTCTTGTTTGCTTTGTTCTAACTTTCTTTTCTTTTCAAGAGCAGTTATTGTTTTTGTGTGTATTTTCTGGGTGGTTTTCTTGGTTTTGTGCATATATCTTATCCATAGGTGTCCCTCATCTTAGTGAAGAGACCAGATTCTGCTCCTAAAGTTTTACTTAAAAAATGAGGTGAAAATCACACATACCTACATATACACATGCACACACATTACTGTACCGGACATTTAAATACACGTACATGGGTAAATTACCGATTCATTTCTAATCGCAGAGATTTTCTAACAATCATTCCTATTCCTACAGGATATGCAGATTCTTCTCCAGTACAGCCAAATGAACTTGGAGTAGTACATGATGCAAAAGTTGTGTACAGATATCTGCAGGAGAGAATTGGCTCTTCACCTTTGTTTGTGTGGGGTCATTCACTTGGAACAGGGTATGTGTTTGAGTAAAGAGTAATTGGCTCTGTCACTTAAAAAATAAGTGAAACTCTTGAACATACAGCACAACTTAGTGTTTCCAGACATGTTGAGGGAGAAGCTCATCTGGAGAGATTAATGCATCTGCACTATAATAGACATTCTTTTACAGCGCACAGACTTGTTTTATGGATGAAACATTTGTACAAGTTTACTTTAAAATTATGGTGTAGTCCAGGAGTGTCAAACTGGTGATGCATGGATCCAGTGAGGTCCAGGATATACAGTACTTGTATGTCTGGACTAGGCCCCTTGTTGGCTCCCCTTGCTTAGATCATTGATGTTACCAGGATATAGTGTATACACCAGGCTCCTGTGTGACTTTTTTTTTTTTTTTAACCACCAGGGACAAGAACATTTTTAATAACATCTTGCCTGATGTTATTGCACCTTGCCCTTCCTGTCTGGTATGACTGGAAAAATCACCTACTATGACACAGTAACCTTTCAAAACACTCATCTACCCTCTGAGAAATGTTTAGCAACACTCAATCACCAAACAGGTCTATGAAAACAATCAAAGTACACATTATCTACTACCCCAATTGCCACCAGGTGGAAGGTCTACCAACTAAACAGTCTGGGAAGCAAGCCACTTCACTTATCACCTGGTATGGTTTATGTTAAGTAATTCTGGATGTCATTTGAACTTTGCTGTTTATGCAAGGGAGTTCCAAGCTTTAACCCTTGGCTCCTAATGAGTGGCTATTAATATATACACGTCTGTCGATAAGCAAAAATTCCAAAATTCCAAGAATGTTTGCGTTTATACAATGATTAATTTGGATGCAAAAGGTTAGGAAAATTGGAACTAAAGAAATTCTCTTTCTCTCTCTACTGGTTTAGTGAACCTTAGAAGTTTGCCAGATAGTGGGCTCGGCTGGCATTTGTTGACGCCAGATGGCTCGAATATTCGCCTTGGACGCTTCTATGATAATGTTTGTGGGAAACTCTGTTAGCTCCCTGAAGCTATCATACACTGATCAGTACCATACTATGTAGTGCCATTAATCCCAGAGTTCTGTTTGGCTACAGTGGACCACGAGCCAGAACCTAGTCCCCTCAGCGAGGCGCAGGGAACATTGGCCTATGATCACTTTATATTTGAAGGTTATCATCTTTGTCACCTCCCAGAAAGATAGGTGAATCAAAACAGAGCACTGTATGGTTAAAAATGAGACTGCAGCCCCCAAATTGCCAAAAGAACTCGCCAACAATGAAAATAAACAACCAAAATTTTGTAAAACTAGCCGTCTGCTAGTTTGCTACATTCCCCCCTCCCTTTGCTAGGGGGAGGGAGCCAGCCCGGGTCAGCCGGGCCGCACACAAGCCAGTTCTAAACTGGCTCATCTACTACTAGTTCTACACTGATGTCTGTGCCTGTTGGCCGTCATTGCTTTGTCTCCGGTTTCCCATTTTCGAATGGTGATTTTTGCCTTTGGGCCGAGTTCTTACACGAAAGTGTGCATGAGCCAGGAGTTTAGTGTACTGGAGCTGCATGTGCTCAGGGTTTTCTTCCCTGTGCACTCTGTAAGTACTACCCTTGCACAGTCAGGGTTGCCTTCCCTGAGGTGTTCGGGACACAATCCCTTTAGGGTGGGGGGGGCCTTCCTTCCTTGGGATAGTTTTAGCCCTGCGGGTAAGCTGGTGGTTTGTGACTTATGTTTTTCCTTGGGTTTGGGAGAGTTTTTGGCTGGCGGTGCACTGTGGTCTGCGCAACCTGTTATTAAGTTAGAATAGAGCACGCCAATGTTTCCCCCAGGCTGCTCTTTGCCCGCAGTTTCCTCTTGGGGTGTCTTAGCAAATTTATCATTTATGTTCTGCTTTCACTTTTAGCCCTCGAACCGCGAGGGGTCCAAATGGCTTCAACACCCACAGGCGCAACAAAAAAAAAAAAATATCCAGAAAATTCTTTCGTCTTATAAAAGTGTTCATTTGTGTTCCCTGATCACGGAAAAAATAACAAAAAAATCGTAGGTGACATATTTTAGCCGCATTAGGGTAGGGAAGTCTGACAAAAAAGGGAAGTTGGCAGAGCCTTCGCCAGACGAGGTCTACTCTGCCCGAGCTGTCAGGCGGCAGTTGCCACAATTATATTATTACCTAATTATTTCAATATGTCAGATTGATTTTTTTTGTTTTTTTTTGTTTTTTTTTTTTTGCAGTAATATTATTCAGTAGTGCGAATTGTGATATATTTATATAATAAAATGTGTGAATCATCGCTGTACTCAAAACTATGGTCATCTTGAGATGATTTCGGGGCTTTAGTGTCCCCGCGGCCCGGTCCTCGACCAGGCCTCCACCCCCAGGAAGCAGCCCATGACAGCTGACTAAGACCCAGGTACCTATTTTACTGCTAGGTAACAGGGGCATAGGGTGAAAGAAACTCTGCCCATTGTTTCTCGCCGGCGCCCGGGATCGAACCCGGGACCACAGGATCACAAGACCAGCGTGCTGTCTGCTCGGCCGACCGGCTCCCTCGGCTCCAATATGGTGTGCATATTAGTGATTCAATAATTATGTTCATAAAACAATAAAATAGTTTTACTGTTATTACACTATATACACAGGTTATATATAAGTATCTGCATGTTTTGCTCACCATAACGAACCACTAAGTTGGTATTGTGAGTCAAAATGTAATGAGGAGTGACCGCTACACACCAGCCAGCCTCTCGCTGCCACTCCCTCCCTCAACAACACCTCACTCGCCCTCATTCTCCTCCCACAATACTGTTTTTGCATTTATTCACTATACACAAACGATATATATAAGTATTTACATGTTTTGTTCACCATAACTATACATCTAAGCTTGTATGGTGAGTAAAGGCAATAAGAGACATAGCTACACACAGTCAGCTGGTGGCTGCTGCCCTCACTGGTTCAAGGCCAGACACACTATTATTTCTCCTCCAACAATATTGTTTGTGGTGTTGCCACCTCCCGGGTAAGTCCCCCTTTTCCGGGTGGCACAAGACTTTCCAGTTAATGGGGTTCAAGCCCCAATAACTGGGCATTCGACTTGGTTAATAAAGATGTAGAAGCAGATGTTCCTATGGTTTGATAATTTGAGAATGCAGATAATGAGGTTCCACTGTACTATTATTTTCTCATTTTAATTTAAATAATTAACATATACTGATTTTGTTTAAAATACAGTACTGTATATCATATAACGTAGACAAATGTTATCTAATTCATTTACAGAGTATCAACACATGCAGTTGGAGATTTGTGCCTAGAGGGTAATCAACCTACTGCACTTGTGCTGGAATCTCCCTTTAATAACATTAAAGATGAAATCAAGTTTCACCCACTTTCATCAGTAAGTTTCAATTAGCATAAGACTTTTTCTGGCCTTGAATTGTCATTCCTAGAAGTGTGTGATCAGACTTCTGTCATATAATCACTGAACAGTCAGCAGATTTTTAGGTGGTGATGGTACAGGTTTGAGTCATTCATATGGGACAATTTAGGTGCTTATGCCTAAATTTGTGTTCACACACATAGTCTCGTTGATTTAAGAAACTGTAACAACTAATGGCAGGTTCCTTAAAAGGTATCAGCCATTCAAAACACAGGCCAGCCTTGATCCAGCAGCCTCCAGGTGGCAACAACAATTGGACCCAGATCTTGATACCGTACCCTTCACTACCTTAACAGACATCCTAAATGCACTGGCATCAGTGTATAGACTTGAATTTAGGCATATGTATTTAACTTTTTTCTGTTTTAGGTTCATTTTGACTGACATTTTGAACTTTCAGGTACTCAATAGCTTCCTAATTGTCAATCAGTCTAGGTCAGTGTATCTGAACCTGTACTTCAGCTTGCACCCCTTTGTCTAAAAAAAAAATATTCTTGTACAAATTTAAAATGTTAATTTATAAGTTTTCGTCACTTTTTTTTGCCCCTTGTTGTTGTAGATTCTGTGGTTGGAAAGTATCTGCGGGCAGCTTCTGCTGTTTGCCGTCCATGTTGAACTTGTTGGTTCTCCGGAGGGGAAGGGGATTTCTTCCCAGTTTCGCGGTTCACCACGTTGACGGACCGATGGGGGGGAGGCTCGCCTTGTATGCTCATGCCTGATCTCATGATTTGTGGGGCTTTCAGGTCATTTCTGATGGCCTGTGGTGGTGTTAGTTGGCTCCTCCTCCTTTGGGAAGGGGGGGGGGGAGTTCGGGGCTGGCGCGGAGGGCCTCTTCTCCTGTGCTCGGTCGTGTCATCTTGGATTGGGTTTGCTTGGGCGTAGTCGACACGTTCATATCCTTCAGGTGGGTGCCTGTATGTTCCCAATCCCGAAACAGGACTGTGCGAATCTGCGGTTCACTCTGGACTTGTCCCGTCTGAACCCTGGATCTGTTGCTCCTCTTTTCGGATGACTACTCTGTCCCAGGTCTGGCTTCTGTTGGAGCAAGGTGCTTGGATGGTGTCCCTGAACCTGCAGGATGTGTATTGGCACGTCCCAATTTATCCAGGGTTCAGGGATTGGCTCGTTTATTGTGGTGCGTCTCGGTTACCGCTTTCGTTGTCTCCCATTCGGGTTGAACCTGGCACCTCGAGTGTTCACATGCCTTACCTGGGTCGTGTTGGTCCGTCTGCATCTCTTAGGTGTTCGGGTGCTGGCCTACCTCAACATCTGGCTGGTGTGGGCTCCCAGCCAGTTCGCATGTCTGCTTGCCAGAAATTTGGTTCTTTCCCAGCTTGCCGAGTTCGGGTTCCTGGTGAATTGGCGGAAGTCCCATTTGATTCCCTCTCAGGTTCGGACTTGATTGGGTCTTGTGTGGGCCTCTCAGACCGCTTCCTTGTTCCTTCCCTCTGGAGTCTCTGCTTCGGCGCTGCGGTCCCGCCTTCACATGTTTCTGGGGGACTCTCGGGTCACTCGGAGGTTGCTCGAGGATTTGTGCAGGAGCCTCCGGGGGCTTGCGTTGGCTTGCTTTTTTGCATTGGTTCAGTGCCTTGGAGCCAACCCGAGCCCTCGCTCAATGTGTTCGTGGATGCATCGTCTCTTGGCTGAGGCTTTGTGACCAGTGCTCACCAGGCCAAACAGGGGCAGTGGGTTCCGTCCTTCCGTCGGGCCCACAGCACGGTGCGGGAGTTAATAAGAACACAAGAACATAACAAAGGTAACTGCAGAAGGCCTATTGGGCAATATGAGGCAGCTCCTATTTATAACCACCCAATCCCACGTTTGAAACAATTGAGGGATCAAACCTCCACCACACTACGCTGTAATTGGTTCCACAAATCTTCAACCCTGTTACCAAACCAGTATCTACCCAAGTGTTTCCTAAGTCTAAACTTATCCAATCTATACCCATTATTTCGTGTTCTATCTTGTGTATAGCTCCAGGGAGCCCCATCGGCTCCCTGGAGCTATCCAGGCTGATATTGCTAAGATTGGACTGTAGCATCAGTCAGTGTGAATGGAGTTCTTAGGCCTTACGGGGACCACGAACCAGAACCTGGCCCCATCAGAGAGGCACGATGAGCGATGGCCTATAGAAACCCCTATGTGGTTGGAAGCACTCTGTCTGCCATCGATCGAATCGGGCACCCAGAAAGATAATCGCCCCCCCCCCCCCCCAAAAAAAAAAACCTATTCTGGTTAAGAAATTGCTACTGAGAGCTGAACTAATGGACAGAACTACCCCAAACAAAAACGAGCAAACAAGCATGACGTCACCATGTCACCACGCCGTCATCTGCGCAGCTCCCCCCCAACCTGGGAGGGGGAAGGGGGAGCCCCGTACCCCTCACACTGGCTTCCCAAAACCCCAGTTCTGAGGCTGACGTGCTAGGCTGAAGTCGTGTGCTCTGGCTGCTGATTTTGTCTTCAGCTCTGTGCCTTTGTGGTGTGGGGGCTGTCTCATAGGGAGTGCGCAAGCCAGGAGTAATTATTCAGTACTCGGGCTGCATGCGCGCGCCTAGTACTGAATTACTTATTACTACCTTCCCTAGGTGCCCAGTAAGTACTGCCCTTGGGGCTTCAGACCACTTTCCACAAGTTCCTTGGGTTCTGCCTCTGGTTGTTGGCTGCTTGGTTTTCAGCCGCCCTTTGTGTGTTGGGGTGTTTCTGGCACCCTTGTTCACCTTCGGGTAAGTAGTAGTTTGCACTGGTAGGGACACAGGGTACTGCGCAGCTAGTTGTCACCTATCATAGCATCTGACTGTTCCGCCTGAGTACATTACCTGCTTGATGGAGTTCTACTCCCCAAGCCCGACCCAAGGCCAGGCTTGACTTGAGAGCTTGGTCCACCAGGCTGTTGCTTTGAGTGGCCTGCAGGCCCACATAACCACCACAGCCCAGTTGGTCTGGCATTCCTTGGAGGAAACAATCTAGTTTCCTCTTGAAGATGTCCACAGTTGTTCCGTCAATATTTCTTATGCTCACTGGGAGGATGTTGAACAACCGTGGACCTCTGATGTTTATACAGTTCTCTCTGATTGTGCCTATGGCACCCCTGTTCTTCACTGGTTTTATTCTGCATTTTTTTCCATATCGTTCACTTCAGTACAGTATGTTATTTTACTGTGCAGATTTGGGACCTGGCCAGGGACATTGTCCTCTTGCAAGGTTTTATTTTTGTTTTCCTGCCTGGTGGGGAGGGTCTGCTTTTGTTTGGTTGCCCCCGTTGTATATTTAGTTTGTTTCTGTGTTCTGGTGGTACCCACTGGTAGGTCCCTGTGAGTGTACATGTCCCGGGGGTTCAGTTACTTAGAAAGTTTGTTGGTAGACTTGGACGCTGGTTAGTAGTATCCTGCCTGGGCTTCCCTGAGCATGGGTACCGTCTCAGGACCCTTGGGAATCCCCGCGGGGGCGTGCGGGTCCAATGGATGTGACCCCCTGAGTCCCCCCCCTTGCTTTGTGCGAGTTTGAGGGTTACTCTGTTCCCTTGTCTCAGGGCGGCGCTCATTGTTTTTGCCTCCATCATGTTGCCTGTTAGGTCGGTGACACCTTCGACCCAGAGTCCTGCAGGCATTGTTGCTTGTTTGTGACTCACTTCACCCAGTCACCTGATGACATTGTTTGGGTGCAGGTGGCTCAGGCATTGCAGGCTATATATTGGTTGCTCCAATGTGTTAGGTTGGTTGCTTCCCCGAATGCCCCGAGGCTGCCCTGCTTTGCTTATGGGGCCCTGGACTGGGGGGTTTTGGTTGTTTCGGCCTTGGTTCACTCCACAACCCCTCATTCTTCACCTGCTGTGGTTCATTCTGTTCCCCTTCCCCCTGCGTCCAGCTCCTAAGCATCTGTGGGCTTCGGAGTCAGGGCGGGGTTTTGAGGTTTGAGAAACTGGTGGTTTCGGGGGTTGCCCCTTCCGGGGAGGCGACAGAGGCATTCGAGTCGGTTCCTCCAGCCGTAGCACTGGGGTCTGACCAGTGGATCCCCTACCTTCCTGCTTTTCTGGCCGCTCCAACTTTTTCTTGTGAAGGCGGGGCTTTGGGGGGATGACTTGCCCCCAGGGTCTGATGTGGAGGTTTCTGGGGTTGGGGTGGGGCTCACTTTGGGGTCTTGGGCCCCGTTGGACCCCGCCTGGGTTTTCCAACCCTCTGAGCGGGGCTTGCAGTTTCGGGGAGTGGGTTTTCCTTTCCCTCCTCTGAGTATGAGTTTGTTGGGCGTTGGCCTCTCCCCGGGTTTGGTTCCTGCCCCTTTGGCTCCATTGGTTCCGTCCTGCCGGTGGGTACTTTTCACCATTTTCTCACCCTTCTTATCTGGGACATGTATTCTCCGTCATGTCGCAATTATGTTCTCCTCTTGTCAGGATGCCACTGGGCCCATATGGGGCTTCATGATTTTGTGCTTGCTTCACAAGGATCTTGAAGGTTCGGTAAGGTCTTCAATACTTCCCATATTATTGGAACGTCTGTCGACTTCCGGTGAGGCTTACCTCTAGGCCTTTATAGGACTCTTTGGTCCGCTTCTGTACTACTACTTGGTTTTCGATACTACATTATTTTATAATTAAATCTTCTCTCTGTGCTCTGTCTCAACATTGATAATAATTGTTAAATACATCTAGTTGGCACCCTCCCTGCCGGGCGGGTAGTGCGGTTCGAACCTCATGTGTCCTGCGCATGCGCCGAGGATGTTCGTTTTGTTTGTGGATGGTGCACACATGTGTTGGTGTTTTGCATCTTTTTCTCACAGGTAATTTGCCGCTCTCGCTCATCTTATCTCTCCAGTCAGAGCCCCGTAAATACTGGGGGTGTTCTGGATTATATATATGGGGAGGACACCTAGTTCTTCTCTCTGTACACAGGTGTGTGGCGCCGCATCCACCTCTATACTAC
>NC_091206.1:20864179-20911679 GCF_040958095.1 Procambarus clarkii
GAATGCCTGTTGGCATAAGTAAATATTATTCAGGAGCTCATCAAACTATGTATACTTTATTATTAATTCTAAAGCTAAATTAATTTTATGGTCTTCATTTGAATATGATGGCTTGATTATACTTAAAATACAGTAATTGGTTACCTTAATTGCCTTAAACAAAGATTAGTTTTTTGTGTGTTTAGATTTGGGCTCTTTATATTTAGAATAAATTGTGTAGAAGTCTAATGTAACTTATTTAGTATAGCCTAAATACATAATTATATCATATTTTCCTGTTTAATATCATACAACAAAACATTGAGGTTGTGCCTCAGTGGGCAGTGCCTCTCCATGGTGAGGGAGCTCTTGTGCACAGCCCACAGGTAGGAGTGGGTGGCTCCTGCTCCTCTCCTGCCTGCTGTGGTGGTGCAAAAGTGAAATATGCCCCCATATGTTAATAGTGTATGGAGACCCCATACATTCCTGTATGTTTCTTTATCTCTGAGTTGAGCCTACCTAGTGGCTGTGGCCCCCTGGAGGGCAACACGCTTCTTTGGTTAGGGGATGGGTAAAATGGGGGGTTCAGTGTGGCCCTACTTGAACAATCAGCCAATTAGCCCCCCCCCCCCCCCCCCCCCCGTTATAAATCGGTTTAATGATACGTTATCCTTAGCTGGGGCTTTGTGACCAGTGCTCACCAGGCCGGCCAGGGGCGGTGGGGTCCGTCCTTCCGTCAGGCTCACAGCACGGTGCGGGAGTTCACGGCGGTTTGGCTGTCACTTTGGAGGGTTTGGGTCGCTCGGGGGTTCAACCGTTCGACTCCTTTTGGACTGTTCTCCAGTGGTTCATTGCTTGAACTGTGTGGGTTCTCTTCGGTCCTTGCCTTTTTGGAACTGTTCGCTTCGAGTAGCTCATCTGCTGGTTTCTCAGGGTTTGAATCTCCGTATGGTTTTATCCGGGGAGTGTCCAACATCCTAGCGGGGACAGCGCCTGTTTCAGTTCATTCCCCTGTCCCTGGAATGGACAGTTGACGCTAACTCCTTCAGTTGACTTTGCCGGACGTATGGGTTCCCGGAGGTGGACCTCTTCACATTGGCTTGGTCAAGGCGTTTCCCAATATATGTGGCACCCTTTCCCGACCGGCTTTCGTGGTGGACGCCTTTTGACAGGACTGGTCGAGGTAGGGTTACCTGTCCTTCCCCCCAGTCCAGCTGTTGCTTTGGGTCCTGTCTCAATTCGAGTCTTACCATGGGAGAGTTGTCCTCTTTGCCCTTTGGTGGCCTGCCCAGCCTTGGTTTCAGGTGCTGCTTGCTCGGTGTCCAAACCCAGGGTGTTTTCCGCGACTCCACCACTTCCAGCATATCAGACCGGTCCGGTACATGGCTGGTTCGGTCTTCTCTTCCGCTTATCGCGTCTGGTCTTTTTGACGTGGGGTTTATCACCGTTTGTATGGTGATCAGGTGGCTTCCTTGATGGTTTCCCATCTTAGACCTTCATCTCGGTGGCAGTATAAAGCTTCCTGGCGTTCTTTCCATCATTTGCTACATAGCCTTCCTGGCTTGGTGCCTTCTTTGATGATTACTTCTCTCTTTTTGTAGATTGTCTTCTATTTCTGATCGGGTGGTCTTGGCTTTTTCAGGATCATCCTTTAACCCTTAAACCGCGCAAACCATATATATATGATTTCAGTGAAAAAACCGAAACCGCGCATGTCATATATATATGATTTCGTGTCTAGCACTATAATTTAAACGCCCCACCTGGGATAGGGGCAGCTATAGTGCAGCCACGACTGATAGTTGCCAGATGCCACCTAGAAAAAAATCCAGGCCAACATTCTTGGGCGTGAGAGCTTCAGTATTGAGCAAGCCACCAAGGCTGATGCACACAGCATGAGCTCACAGCACCGCTGTTCAGCTTGTGACCACAGCATCGTCTACAAATGCCATAATATATATGTTCATGCTATTATTTAGCGATGATAGTATTACAGAAGACTTCTGACTGTGATAAAACTGACCAGGATTCTGATAATAGCAGGATTGTGGTGATATTTAGTGCTGTGCTCCATGGAGGGAGGGTGGTGGCATTGTGCTCTGACTGTGTGTGGCCACCTTTTATTGAGTGCACTCGCCATACCAGCTTAGTGGCTCGCTATGATGAACACAAATGTAGATACTTATATATAACGTGTGTATAGAGTGTAATAACAGCAATAGGAGTAGGTTGGGAGCTGCAATTTTGGTGAGGGAGGTGCGTTGTCTGCACGACTTATTATGTTGTTTACTGGTGGCCACTATGGTCTTTGGGCACCATAGCTGAATGTGTGAGTAGCCACATCTTTGTGCCTTTACTCACCATACAAGCTTAAATGTACAGTTATGGTGAACAAAACATGTAAATACTTATATATATCGTTTGTGTATAGTGAATAAATGCAAAAACAGTATTGTGGGAGGAGAATGAGGGCGAGTGAGGTGTTGTTGAGGGAGGGAGTGGCAGCGAGAGGCTCGCTGGTGTGTGGCGGTCACTCCTCATTGCATTTTGACTCACAATACCAACTTAGTGGTTCGTTATGGTAAGCAAAACATGGATACTTATATATAACCTGTGTATATAGTGTAATAACAGCAAAACTATTTGTTATTGTTTTATGAGCATAATAATTGAATCACTAATATGCACACCATAATTTTGAGTGCAGCGATGGTTCACACATTTTATTATATAATTATATCACAATTCACTCTATTGAATAATATTACTGCAAAAAACTAAGAAAAAACCAATCAGAGACATTGAAATAATTAGGTAATAATATATTTGTGGCAACTGCTGCCTGACAGCTCGGGCAGAGTAGACCTCGTCTGGCGAAGGCTCTGTCAACGCCCCTTTTTTGCCAGACTTCCCTACCCTATTGAAGCTAAAATATGCGACCTACAACTTTTTTATTTTTTCTGTGATCAGGGAACAAAAATGAACACTTTTATGAGACGAAAGAATTTTTTTGAATTTTGTTGTTGTTGTACCTGTGGGTGTTAAATCCATTTGGACCCCTAGCGGTTTGAGGGTTAATGCCGAATACTGTTGCCTTGTATCATGCAGCACTGGTGGAGTCGCTGCAGCTTGCATTCAGGGTGGATGTCACCTCTGCCCCATTCGGTAAGCTTTCTTGTGCTTTTTCATCTTTGGCCTGCTCGTGCACCACCTGAGTCATCCTGATCCCTGGACAGGGAGCTTTCCTATCTCTTTTCTCCTCAGTTCGTGGTAGTCCCTTCGGTTCAAGATTGTTTTTCCAAGGCTCTTTTTCTGTTGGCATTGGCCTCTGGGGATTGGGTTAGTGAGCTTCATGCTCTCCTCCTGCAAAATGGTTTCTGCTCCTTTGGTCCTGGTAGTCAGTTTGTTCAGTTACAGCCTTCTCTTTCTTCTCTGGCAAAGAACGAGACGGCTGCTTTTTGGAGGGGTCCTTGATGCTTGGTCAGGTCAGAGGTGCATCATGTGCTGTGTCTGGTTGCGGCTCTTCCCTGTTACCTGCGCACCTCGAATCTGTGGCTGGTGATGCACTTTGGGTTGATTCAGTTTTCCTCGTTCCCCGTTCCAGGGCTCAGGTCGTTTCCCAGGGTTATTAAGTCTAGCCAGCCTGTGGTCTATCCTTGTAACCATGACGTTTGGAAGTTTGTGGCTTTGGCTGCAGTCTTCAGCAACATGTCTTGGGCCGATATTCAGGCCCGGGGACATTGGAGGTTGAACAGGGTCCTGGCCGCCTGCTATTTGGTCAAAATTCCTTGTCCTGGGCGTTCGTGTGTGGCTTTGGGTTGCAGCCAATTGTCTCGCCTTCGAGTTGAGGAGCAGGTGGTGGCCACCTCCTGGGTAAATCCCTCTTTTCTTTATCTTTGGTTATGTAGCTCCAGGGAGCTGAAGGGGCTTCCCACAGAAAAATAGTGTTGAATGTAATGAAATGCCTTTTTCTGGGCGAGCCCCAGAGGTTCCCTGGCATCCACCCTCCCTCCCGTCGGCAGTTTTTGCGTTGTTTTGATACTTAGCCTACGAACTGTAAATATAGTACTGGGTAGCCGGCACAGGTGGTCCGGGGCTTTGCACTGGACTGGAAACTGGCCCTTGTGGCCGATATTCAGCGTCCTCATCCGGTGTCGTCGTTCGTTTGGCGGGGGAGCCGACCCACAGATGGCGTAGTTGTTACTGCTCCTTGCTCGGATGCTGGATCCGGGTTCGTAACACCAGCACAGCAATGCCACCGCCTTATCTAATTTTTCTCTCCCGTCTCCAAACTGAGTAGCCCCTTGGGAATAAGACCTTGTTTAAAATATCAAGTTTCGTCTCCGTGATTGCAACAATGTCTGGTATCTACAGCTTTATTATATCACTTAACTCAAGTATCTTATCTCGCTCCATCCATGTTGGTTATCTTGAGATGATTTCGGGGCTTTAGTGTCCCCGCGGCCCGGTCCTCGACCAGGTCTCCACTCCCAGGAAGCAGCCCGTGACAGCTGACTAACTCCCAGGTACCTATTTTACTGCTAGGTAACAGGTGCATAGGGTGAAAGAAACTCTGCCCATTGTTTCTCGCCGGCGCCCGGGATCGAACGCGGGACCACAGGATCACGTGTCCAGCGTGCTGTCCACTCGGCCGACCGGCTCCCTTGGCGTATACAATTTTCGGAAACATGTTCCTTTTTTCCTTATTCTTCACTCCCTCTTTCTCTAGTGATTTTATTGGTTTGCCTTTTTGTACCATTTCACTGCCTTGCCTATCCCTATCACCTTGTAGAATTTTTTTATTTCTATTTCATTTCTGCTCTCATTTAGACGTTTTGCTTTGAAAAGGTTCGGTTTCAGCTTCTCTGTCTTCTTTTGAAAGATCTCGTCTTAATGACCATAATTTCCCTTCCTCATCACTTTGTAGTTTCCTAACATTCCTGATTACTTTTTCCATCTGTTTAGCACCATATGGATTCCATCTCGTGTTGGCTTCCAAATGCATAATAGAGCTGATGTGTTAGCCAAAGAATCTGCCTTTAAAGGAGTTGATTATAACCTTGGATTGCCTATAAGCAGTCTGTGAGCAATAATACACCGAGAAGTTCAACAAAACCTTGTATATCCGAGGAAGAGTGAAATCTACACTAGTAATTCCATCTATCATCATACACCTGTACTTTCAGTCGTACTACTGATTATTCGTTCTGTCTCAATTTTTAATGGACGTATCCTCTCCCTAGTCTTTGTTCGATAGAACTGAAAAAACCTTTAGGATTTGTCTTCGCTTGTCCTGCTATGCGAACTTTGTAGTTTCTTTTTGCTCTTTTTTAGTATTTCTAACCAGTTGTACGAATTCCTGTTCTAAACTGACCCCATTCCTTTTGTGCAACGCTCTCTTTTTACCTATAAGGTTCTTCAAATCCTTTGTTATCCACTTTGGGTCATTAGTATTCGGTCTATTCAATTTGTATGGTATACTACGTTCCTGTGCTTTGCTTAGAATATTCTTAAATATGTTATATTTTGAATCCCAATCGAAATCCCTTTTTACGTCACCTATTGCTGGGTTCATGTCCCGCTCCAAGACCGGCCACCCGCCATGCCCAGGACTTTCCAATCTATTTGCCCCAAAAATTTTCTTAGGCTACTGAAATCAGTTTTTCGAAAATGTGGCACTTTAATTTAACAGAATTTTCTCTTACAGTCTATTCCATTCTATGCTGAATCTGATTTCTTTGTTATCATTAAGAATAACCCTAGCTCACTCTCTATTTCGATTTCATTAATTTGTCTTTACCTGTTAGTTAACACTAAATCTAAAGTATTATTTCCCCGTGTTGGTTCCTTAATGTGTTGCATAAGAAAGCAATCTTCACTTAATTCTAGAGATCTTCTGCTCATTATTCCCTGTTCTGTTAAACCAGTTTATTCCACTAAAAATAAAGTCATCCATGCTACAAATACTGCTAGACCTAGATGCTCTAGATATTTCATTCCAAAGATGCTTTGCTTCCATTCTGTCTAATTTTGGTGGCCTGTATATAACTCCTATTATTATTAAGATTCTTATTAATTCTATGCAAATATTTTCTGTATGTGGCTCAGTTTTGATTCCTTCTTAGAGAGTACAAATCAAATTTTCCCTTACCTACTAAATGTATATATGAGAATGGGGTATTTTTTAATCTATGCGTAATGTATTTAAATAGAATTTTTTTATATAATTTGTAGAGATATATTCCAAGCTGCATAGTGGTGGGGAATACCAGGAGCTTAGGCCACGACAAATGAATGCAAAGTAATTAAAGAGAGGTCGTAGGTTTATATCAAACACCATCAAACCTATTATTTAGCATTTCTTTTGCTACAATTTTAGGTGCATCAGCTTGGATATTTCTATTATATTCTTGTATGGTGTTCAGATCGTATGGCTCATTAGATGTTGAGATGTAAGTCTCACCCTTGACAACCTTGATAAAGGTTATCTCACTCAGACCTTGATAAAGCACTAAAAGAGTGCAAAAAGACTTGCTGTAAATTCCTTACATAAATTTCGCAGTGTAGATTTTATCACATTAATAAAATAGTATAAGAGGTCAATAAAGTTTTTATTTAAATACACTCTAGAAGTCAATAAAGTTTTATTTATTTTATTATAAATACACTCAAGATCACATCACAGACCAATTTTGGTTGAATTCTCATTAAAAATTAATATTCGTAGGTAAGGTACACTACATTTCATTGTAATGTAACAATTTCTAAACATACATTAAACAACATTAATGGTAATTATATTACAGTAATGTTAACTCCATTACATTGTAATGCAGTTTTACAACATTTAATTACAAAATGCTGCGTTGATATACAATTAAAATGTCACCAAACACACGAGAAAATTTAAATTTAACAAAGTATTGACGCTTTATTTCTTAGGCGTTGAACAAACCAATGCGGACAAATTTGAAGCTATTGACGAAGAGAACGGTAAAGTTCCTTCTGAAGCATAAAAGGAAGGCATTTGCTCTAGGTTTGAAAATTCATTATTTGGCTGTGATGGATAGGAAGTTACCGACGGATAACTTATGATAGACGGAATGCTGATATAAGAGGATACAGCAGAGCTAACGTCGCAACTCCCTGTCTCCTGAGAATAAAGGACGCTGCTTTGCGAAAACGATCTTATCCGTTTTTTGTTATCCTGGATTCGTAGAGCGAGAGAAAGTTCCTGTAATGAGTAATCATCGCTCTCTGTGTCCGAAGCAGAAGTGACGCCGCTGGATGATGACGATCTCTCACTGAGACTTAACTGTACTCTGACATCTTGCACAGGTGAAGGTTCCTGTGAGTTATTATCGCTCTCCGTTTCAGAAGCAGTGGTGACACCACTGGACTCCGACAACGATCTCACACTTAAGTTTAATTGTTCCACTCGTGGAGCAAGAGAATGTTTTTGTGTTGCGCGATTTTCGTTCCCTGTTTGTGACGTAGGAGTGGCGACACTGGGGATTGACAAACTGGTTTCACTGTACACAGTAAGGTCTTGTACTGGGCTCGGAAGGATAGGAGGTCTCTGCGGTCCACGGCTTCTTGGACCTTCCATGTAAAAGGATGAGTCACTGGAGTACGACGAAAGGTTAACAATGCCGTAATTCAAATGCTGGACAATACGATCAGCATTTCTCGGTGTTGTCGGGATAAAATGCCTTTGACCGTGATGATCATAGTGAATATCCGGAGTTCGAACAGTTGAACATTGCTTCTTACTTCCTCCACAACAGCCAAAACACTCAAGAACGGAACAGTTCACCATCTTGCTCAGCGGACAGAACAGTACTGCACGTCATGCAAGGTGGGGTCATTTATATACCTGGGAGCAGGAAAAGTGTAGATGAGGTGACGTGCTTGGTCACCTTCCAGATGTTGTTGTTTCAGATTTAGCTACTCAGGACGTAGCTACTCAGGACGAAGTGTCCATGTAGCACGGGCTACGATGAGCCCGTAATTGAGTTTGATTATACATGATAACCTTTTTCCTGAGATATTTGGGTATAAGTTTAAAATGGAGGAGGGGATTTCTCTTTTTTTCCTGCTTATTTATCGCTTTTGTTTTAGTGCACTGATTTTAATCTTGTTTTATTAACATTATCTTGGTGGCGGAAGTAGATAACATATAAAAACATGAGAACATAGGAATAAAGGTAACTACAGAAGGCCTATTGGCCCATACGACGCAAATCCTATTTATAACCACCCAAACCCCCTCATACACATGTCTAACCCACACTTGAAACCATCAAGGGACCCCACCTCCACCACGTTACGCGGTAATAAATCCACAAATAAGAACATAAGAACAAATGTAACTGCAGAAGGCCTATAGGCCCATACGAGGCAACTCTTATCTATAACCAGCCAATCCCACTCACATACATGTCCAACCCACGCTTTAAACAATCGAGGGACCCCACCTCCAACACGTTACGCGGCAATTGGTTCCACAAATCAACAACCCTGTTACCGAACTAGTATTTACCCAAGTCTTTCCTAAATCTAAACCTATCCAATTTATACCCATTGTTTCGTGTTTTGTCATGTGTTGATACTTTTAATACCCTATTAATATCCCCCTTTGTTATGTCCATTCATCCACTTAAGAACATAGAACATAAGAACAAAGGCAACTGCCGAAGGCCTATTGGCCCATACGAGGCAGCTCCTATTTATAACCACCCAATCCCACTCATATACATGTCCAACCCATGCTTGGAACAATCGAAGGACCCCACCTCCACAATGTTACATAAGAACATAAGAACATAAGAACAAAGGCAACTGCAGAAGGCCTGTTGGCCCATACGAGGCAGCTCCTATTTATAACCACCCAATCCCACTCATATACATGTCCAACCCGCGCTTGAAACAATCGAGGGATCCCACCTCCACAACGTTACGCGGCAATTGGTTCCACAAATCAACAACCCTGTTACTGAACCAGTATTTACCCAAGTCTTTCCTAAATCTAAACTTATCCAATTTATACCCATTGTTTCGTGTTCTGTCTTGTGTTGATACTTTTAATACCCTAAGAACATAAGAACAAAGGCAACTGCAGAAGGCCTGTTGGCCCATACGAGGCAGCTCCTATTTATAACCACCCAATCCCACTCATATACATGTCCAACCCATGCTTGAAACAATCGAGGGACCCCACCTCCACAATGTTACGCGGCAATTGGTTCCACAAATCAACAACCCTGTTACTGAACCAGTATTGACCCAAGTCTTTCCTAAATCTAACCTTATCCAATTTATACCCATTGTTTCGTGTTCTGTCTTGTGTTGATACTTTTAATACCCTATTAATATCCCCTTTGTTATGTCCATTCACCCGCTTGTAAACCTCTATCATGTCACCCCTAACTCTTCGCCTTTCCAGTGAATGCAACTTAAGCTTTGAAATCTTCATATGAAAGTTTTCTAATTTGGGGAATTAACTTAGTCATCCTACGCTGGACACGTTCAAGTGAATTTATATCCATTCTATAATATGGCGACCAAAACTGAACTGCATAATCTAAATGGGGCCTAACTAGAGCAAGATATAGATTGAGAACCACACCAGGTGTCTTGTTACTAACGCTGCGATTAATAAATCCAAGTGTCCGATTTGCCCTTTCGCAATTCGACTTCGCAATCTCAACACCATCTAGCTCGTATCTTGTAACTCTATCATCATTACCTAACCTCAGAACTTTACATTTATCAGCATTAAACTGCATCTGCCAATCCTTTGACCATTTCAAAACCATATCTAGATCAACTTGAAGTGATAGTGAGTCCTCCTCTGAATTAATTTCCCTACCGATTTTCGTATCATCGGCAAATTTGCAAATGTTGCTACTCAAACCTGAATCTAAATCATTTATATATATTATAAACAACAGAGGTCCCAGGACAGAGCCTTGAGGCACTCCACTTACAACATTTTCCCACTCTGACTTGACTCCATTTATACTAACTCTCTGTTTCCTTTGGTATAGCCATGCCCTAATCCAGTTTAATATAGCACCCCCAAAACCAATTCTTTGCTCCCACGAACACATACTTTTATTACCTCCTTCCTCCAAATCAATTCCCATATCACTATCTACTAACAGTTTAAACCCAAACAAACACCTCTAACCACTGGTTCCAACGAGTTCGCAACATGGATGAAGTGTTTGCCAGGGTGCTTAAAGAATGCAAAGAGGAGCTTTTGACCCACTGTCAACCATATTTAATAAATCAATAGAGTCAGGCAGAGTGCCAGAGTTTTGGAAAGTTGCTAATGTGATACCAGTTTTTAAGAAAGGAGATAGATCACTTGCGTCTAACTATCGACCAATTAGCCTAACGTCTATTGTGGGAAAGTTACTCGAATGCATAATAGCAAATAAAATTCGTCTTCATCTTGAAAAACATAAATTAATAATTGAGTCGCAACATGGTTTTATAAATGGCCGTTCATGTTTAACAAATTTGTTATCTTTTTATTCTAGCATTGTTGAGGCAGTTGATAGTGGTAAGGATTGCGATGTTGTATACCTTGACTTTAGCAAAGCTTTTGATACAGTGCCACATGAAAGACTGATTAAAAAGATAGAGTCTCATGGTATTCATGAGACTCTCATGGTCGCGATGTTGTATACCTTGACTTTAGCAAAGCTTTTGATACAGTGCCACATGAAAGACTGATTAAAAAAAATAGAGTCTCATGGTATTGGGGGTGCTATATTAAGCTGGATTAGGGCATGGCTATACCAAAGGAAACAGAGAGTTAGTATAAATGGAATCAAGTCAGAGTGGGAAAATGTTGTAAGTGGAGTGCCTCAAGGCTCTGTCCTGGGACCTCTGTTGTTTATAATATATATAAATGATTTAGATTCAGGTTTGAGTAGCAACATTTGCAAATTTGCCGATGATACGAAAATCGGTAGGGAAATTAATTCGGAGGAGGACTCACTATCACTTCAAGTTGATCTAGATAGGGTTTTGAAATGGTCAAAGGATTGGCAGATGCAGTTTAATGCTGATAAATGTAAAGTTCTGAGGTTAGGTAATGATGATAGAGTTACAAGATACGAGCTAGATGGTGTTGTGATTGCGAAGTCGGATTGCGAAAGGGATCTGGGAGTTATGATTAGTAAGAATTTAAAACAAAAGGATCAATGCATAAATGTTCGTAATAAGGCAAATCGGACACTTGGATTTATTAATCGCAGCGTTAGTAACAAGACACCTGGTGTGGTTCTCAAGCTATATCTTGCTCTAGTTAGGCCCCATTTAGATTATGCAGTTCAGTTTTGGTCGCCATATTATAGAATGGATATAAATTCACTTGAACGTGTCCAGCGTAGGATGACTAAGTTAATTCCCCAAATTAGAAATCTTTCATATGAAGAAAGATTAACAAAGCTTAAGTTGCATTCACTGGAAAGGCGAAGAGTTAGGGGCGACATGATAGAGGTTTACAAGTGGGTGAATGGACATAACAAGGGGGATATTAATAGGGTATTAAAAGTATCAACACAGGACAGAACACGAAACAATGGGTATAAATTGGATAAGTTTAGATTTAGGAAAGACTTGGGTAAATACTGGTTCAGTAACAGGGTTGTAGATTTGTGGAACCAATTGCCGCGTAACGTGGTGGAGGTGGGGTCCCTCGATTGTTTCAAGCGCGGGTTGGACAAGTATATGAGTGGGATTGGGTGGTTATAGAATAGGAGCTGCCTCGTATGGGCCAATAGGCCTTCTGCAGTTACCTTTGTTCTTATGTTCTTATGTTCTTACGTCACTTATCGCTGGGTTCACGTCTAGCTCCAATACCGGCCCACAACCCATACCCAAGACTTTCCAATCTATTTGACTCAAAAAATTTCTTAGGCTATTGAACTCAGCTTTTCGAAAATCAGGCACTTTAACATAATTTTCTCCTACAGATCTATTCCATTGAATGCTAAATCTGATTTCTTTATGATCACTGTTCCCTAGCTCACTCCCTATTTCGATGTCCTTATTCAACTTATTATATCACTCCTTTTTTCCACACTCCTTAATTCAACTTAATATAACACACTCCTTTTGCTGTTATTTTTGCAACAAATACGCGAGTAATCTAAATTAGGTGGGGATATTTTAAGCCATAGGACAGACATGTATGTGAAGGAGGATATACAAAACATATGCCTCTTATGCGCTTAAAGACTTCTTCAGTTTACTTTAATATTTCATTGTTACCTCAAAACCTAATTCGACATAATGTAACCCTTCGCCTCACCTGATTTATAAGCGTCCACTCGGTGTCAATATTTACCAGTCTTTTATTGGCCGTTAAGCGCATGGCATCACCTCCGAGTGAAATGGAACCTTTGCCTATATCTCTACCTGTGATTAGTTTTGTGTTTGTGCTGATATTGTTCGTTTTAGCGAACATTGGTATTTACACCCTTTGCAGTCGCTGTAAAGTCACGAGACAGTCAAAGGGTCCTAATATAAATCCCGGCCTCGTGCAAATGTGTGCTTCTCTTTCTCCCAGGAACATTTTCTCAGAGGCCTCGACTGTCACAAATAATGGAGCTTCGTCTGGTGGAACGAAATCTGGAGTTTTCCCTGTAGCTCTGCCTGGGCATACAAATACAAACCCTGTAGCTCTGCCGGGCCATACAAACCCTGTAGCTCTGCTTGGCCATACAAACCCTGTAGCTCTGCCGGGCCATACAAACCCTGTAGCTCTGCTTGGCCATACAAACCCTGTAGCTCTGCCGGGCCATACAAACCCTGTAGCTCTGCCGGGCCATACAAACCCTGCAACTCGGCCTAGCCATACGAACTCTGTAGTTTTGCTTGATGATACATCTACGTTCCTGAGTGCTGATATATGTAATCTAACTGACTTTAGTATTGAAAGTCCACAGTGCAATATAAGACGTCCTTCAATACGGGCACTCCATGATATGTCCTGCAGTCGTCAAGGTCTGTTCTCAATGCCAGACAGCAACTCTTCAACCATTAAAACTTTACAAACGACTGGTAGTCTTTCAGCCAACTTGAAGACGTTCCATATGGCTGACAGCGTAATGTCACCCATACGATTCCCTGATACGATATTGTCTCTTGACGACGCCGAGGCTCCTTTCTCTCCACGCGAAAGCAGTGCGCTTTATAATGACTATTATAATTATAATGACAATGGGGTGACGGTATTCTCTTCCACTCCTATCAAACGAATGACTTACCCTTGTACACAGGTGTAAATATCTATTATATAAATATCACGGCCCTTGTGAATTTGGTCATTTGATATATATACGCTATTGTGATTTCTGTGTGTACTCTTGGGTGGCTTAATCTTCATCAATCAATTTCTGTGTGTATCTATTATATTGATTTAAATAAAAATGAAATTTTAACTTCAGTATCAATTTTCCTATATTATTTATTTATATTTAGTGATAATTTTCAGCTATATCTTGCTATTTCTTATATGTATTTCTGAAATATTTAAGGTGGACTGAACAGTAACAGTCAGAAGCGAAGTGTGAAACAGTAACAATTTACTAAAACGCGTGTTTTCGGTTTACGAATGCAACACTGTCCTTTGTTTTCAGCCATGTCGGTGTCCATCATATATGCATATATGATTGCATCATATATGCATATATGATTGCATCATATATGCATATATGATTGAATCATATATGCATATATGATTGAATCATATATGCATATATGATTAAATCATATATGCATATATGATTGAATCATATATGCATATATGATTGCATCATATATGCATATATGATTGCATTTACTGTCTGTGTTCGGTCGGACTCAGCACACTGGGCCGTGTTAGCACTACTGAACACTATCACACACGAAGGTGAATTGTGCTTCTTTGATAAATACTTTGGGGCATAACGGATAAATTGCTTGTCAATGAAATGCTAAGTGATCATTTTGCTCTATAAATAAAGTTTAAATCAGATAGAATGCCTGTTTTAGGAGAAAAAAGTAGCGGATAGTGTTAGTCATATTGAGTTGTTTGATATTGTTGAAGATTAAGCCACCGCAAGAGGTGGCACGGGCATGATTATCCCGTAAGTGATTCATTTATTGATGACGATTAAACCATCCAAGAAGTGGTACGGGCACAAATTAAGTTGTTGTTTTACATTCAGTTACACGGAACAAAAAGTTCCAATTAGCACGAGCTTTGGTGAGCCCGTAGTAGACTTAACTGGCAAAGGAGCGGGGCTGAAACTTCATGATAAATATACTTCATATAAATAAACTTCATATGCATCTATGATGCAATCATATGCATCTATGATGCAATCATATGCATCTATGATGCAATCATATGCATCTATGATGCAATCATATGCATCTATGATGCAATCATATGCATCTATGATGCAATCATATGCATCTATGATGCAATCACATGCATCTATGATGCAATCATATGCATCTATGATGCAATCATATGCATCTATGATGCAATCATATGCATCTATGATGCAATCATATGCATCTATGATGCAATCATATGCATCTATGATGCAATCATATGCATCTATGATGCAATCATATGCATCTATGATGCAATCATATGCATCTATGATGCATATCATAGATGCATATGCATCTATGATGCATATGCATCATAGATGCATATCATATGATTGTGGTAAATCATATGCATTAAAATCTGTTAAACATGTTTTAAAACATGCGTAAAGCTTTCGATACTGTCAACCACCAAAACCTTCTTCTTAAATTACATCATTATGGTGTCAGAGGACACTCCCTACAATACCTCAAATCCTACCTTACTGACAGGCTCCAATGTGTTTCTGTGAATAATACAATTTCGCCCACCCTACCCATCAACATTGGTGTTCCCCAGGGCAGCATACTTGGCCCTCTCCTCTTTCTCATCTACATTAATGACCTTCCAAATGCCTCCCAACACCTCAAACCAATCCTATTTGCTGACGACACAACCTTCATTTACTCCAGTCCTGATCCCCTTGCTCTAAATGCCACAGTAAATACTGAGCTAAATAAAGTCCATCTGTGGCTAACTGCCAACAAACTCACCCTTAACATTGACAAAACTTTCTATATTCTGTTTGGCAATAAATCCTCTAATCAAATAAATCTCAAAATAAACAATACCCAAATTTGTAACAAATTAGATGGCAAATTCCTTGGCATTCTCATTGACCACAAGCTGAATTTCCAGGGGCACATTCTAAACATATCAAAAAAAGTTTCAAAAACTGTGGGCATTCTTTCTAAGATCAGATATTATGTACCACGCCCTGCCCTGGTGACTCTCTATTACTCCCTTATCTATCCATATCTCAGCTATGGTATTTGTGCTTGGGGCTCTACTACCCAAAATCACTTACGTCCTCTAATTACTCAACACAAAGCTGCTATTAGGACAATATCCAATTCTGGCCCCAGACATCACTCGGTACCCCTATTCAAATCCCTGAATACGTTAGACATTAAGTCACTGCACATTCTCTCATGTGTACTATACATATACAAAACGCTAAATTGTAATGCCAATCCTGATCTCAAAAGCTTCATAGAAGGTTGTAACAGAACCCATGAGCACCACACCAGAAATAAATACAGTTTTGATATTCCTAGAGTACGACTTAATCAAACCAGAAATGCTCTACAAATCAAGGGGCCCAGGATGTGGAATGACCTTCCCAACCATGTTAAAGACAGTACCTCTCTCAACCAGTTTAAGTTAAAAACGAAGCTATATCTAATAAATTCCCTGTAACCTACCTTACCTCTCTATTGTCAACCCATGTATGTTTTTTTTTTTGTTTTTGTTTTACAAATCAACGCTGTTTAATGTAATTTTCTGTAATAATTTGTAATTGTATTTGTGCTGTTTTTTCAACAATGTTCCCCCTCTTTTACCTCTATTTTTATTTGTACTCAACGCATTTTTTTCTTTTTTACCCATTAGTTTTAAGCTTTATTCAGTAGTGTTTTTTCCTGCCCGAAACGCTTTGCGTAATAGTGGCTTTAGGCATTGTATGTACTAGCTCTTATCTATAAAGCCAACAAACTTTGTAAAATCTCTTTATGTATGTACCTTTGCCTAAATAAAAATTATTATTATTATTATTATAACTCTTCCCCCCCCCCCCCGCTCAACAGGCGGGTGCCGGTCGAGATCCACCTCAGGTACGAAGGAACCTCGCACGAGGACCTCAGTCGAGCACCATTGGCCGTGCGGTTGAGAGAGGTACAGTGTTTAACGTGATTGGGAAGGTCATTCCACATTCTGGGTCCCTTGATTTGTAGAGCATTACTAGTTTGATTAAGTCGTACTCTTGGAATATCAAAACTGTATTTATTTCTGGTATGGTGCTCATGGGTTCTGTTACAACCTTCAATGAAGCTTTTGAGGTCAGGATTGGCATTACAGTTCAGCGTTTTATATATGTATAATACATATGAGAGAATGTGCAGTGACTTAATATCTAACATATTCAGAGATTTCCCTGTAATCTACCTCACTCCTCTATTGTCAACCCATGTCTGTTATTTTCTTTTTTTTTTTTTTTTTTTTAATCAACACTGTTTGTCAACCTATTGTATTTGTGCTGCTTTTTCAGTCATGTTCCCCCTTTTTTTTTATCTTTATTTGTATTTGTTCTCAACATCTTTTATTCTTTATGCTCAATTAGTATTAAGTTCTAGATATTAATGTTTTTCTTGCCCGAAACGCATTGCGTAATAGTGGCTTTAGGCATTGTATGTACTAGCTCTATCTATATATCAATCCATTAATGTAACATCACTTGTATGTATGTACCTTACCTGAATAAACATCTGAATCTGAATCTGAATCTGATTTGAGTAGGGGTACCGAGTGATGTCTGGGGCCAAAATAAATTGTAATTTGATTTAATACTTTATCATTATAATGATTATATATATTATAATTATTCTTTAATACTTTATTGTTATTCATTATAGTCAATCATTATTTATCATTCATTCTAATTCATTATAATTTTTGATTATCATTATATTAGTTATTATTATTATTAAAATAAACAAGTCCCCCACTCTGTGCGCGTTTTCTCCCAACCACAGAAAAAGGGTGCACCGGCTTTTGATATGTGCTTCGGACAAGAAACACAATAATTTCTTAGGTCATATATAATTTGTAGTATTCACTTTTTATCGCTACTTTGCCTTTAGCTGTTCAAAATAAAGTATACATTCCAACTGTTTTTTAATTATACTGAGTGCTCGACAAGATATTGTATAGTTAACATTTAATTGATATATAAAATACGTACGGGCCGAACCGAGCGACCCGGAGAACTTCATGTGTTGACTGTCAACATTGTTGTGGTGGAGTCAGCTGGGACGGTGCGAAAACCTCCCGTAATATCTTTTCAGTAAAATAATGGGGTACGCCGACCAACCCGATGGCAAAGATTGCTTCGAGAAGGTATCTGTTGTGGCGCGGTATAGTGGATGTCTTGGTAAGTTGTGACCTAATGTCTTCCTATTGAAATGATTGCAGTCTACAAAGTCTAGGTGTTTAGTATAGTTCAGTTCATGTATTATGCACCCCCATACCTATCTTATGGTCGGTAGTGGAAAGGGTTACAGAGGCACATAATGGGCTCAGGGACTGAACTCCACAATTCATTTAGCTAAGCAAGTTACAATCTTGATGAGCTAGTTACAAAATTCAATGCACATCATCAGTGGGCTCGAGATCGACCACAAGTACAGTTTTTAAGTTAAGCAACTGACATGTGGAGAGCTAGTGTCACAATTTACATGTTTGTCCTGCACACCGCCCCCCATCCAGTGGGCAGCGGTGGATAGGTTACAGTTACTACCTACAGTTAGCAAACTGGGAATAATTGGCCAAGATTTCTGGTAGCAGATCATTTTGAATGAAATATTTACACATCGTTGGAACATTTGTTATAGAATTGTCTCTGAATTCGCATATCTTTTGGCATGCCATCACGTAGTGACTGAGGGTTTCCGAATAATTTTTTTTACACAGTTTACGTTTGGTCAGGTCTACATCAGCAGATAATGAGACTTCCCAGAGATACTTGTAACCGAGTAACATCTAGAAGTCTGCTGATTTTATTGGATAAACTATAGATGTGTGGTTCCTCTTGCATGATAGTATGATGATAGATGGAATTACTGGTGTCAGTTTCACTTTCTCTCAGATCTAAAAGATTTTGTTGAAGTTCTTGGTGTACTGCTGCTCTCAGGCTGCTTATTGCAAACCAAGGCTATAATGAGGAACCTCGTGTGACAAGCAGCCCCAAGGACGCCTTATTTCATTCTATTAGGCACTTATTTATTTCAGGGCGCCTAACACCTGGGTAGACAGCGCTTCAGATTCATAGTCCTGAGGTTCCAGGTTCGATCCCTGGTGAAGGCGAAAATAAATGGCAAAATGTTTCTTTCACCCTGAGGCCCCTGTTACCTAGCAGTAAATAGGTACCTGGGAGTTAGACAGCTGCTATGGGCTGCTTCCTGGGGGGGGGGTGTAACAAAAAAAAAAGAGGCCTGGTCGAGGACTGGGCCGCAGTGACGCTAAGCCCCGAAATTATCTCAAGATAACCTACCTATCTAGTTATGTACTCTACACTAATGAATCAAAATTCTATTATTGCTAAAAGACTTTCAAGGTAAATGTGGCATCTAGATTGTATAATTAGTACAGTTTGCAAAGACTGATATTTGGAGGATTATTATTATTACTCTTATTATTATTATTATTGACATCTTTATTGAAAAAATTAATTACAATTTTGCCTAATCTGAGGATTTTGATTGTCTTATTAAAATGAGGATAATGCTGGTATTCGCTGTCACGCAGGACAGAGGGTCATACACAAGACAATAGGTCTAAACTGTAGGCAGAAACACACGTACAGGGGTACCTCGGTTTAAGAGTTTAAGCTCGTAACTGAAGCTAATTTCCCCATAAATAATGGGAAATGAATTAATCCGTTCCTCACTACCCAAAAAACCTCACTTCAAACTAAATTTTATACCTAATTCATCAAAATCTACACTACATAACTATGTTCAAGTTATTACTTACCATTGCTGATGACTGCTGTTGGTGTATGGAAGATGGTGAGGAGGGGGAAGGAGGAGAGGAGTTACTGTTTGGAAGGGGAGTCCCCTTCCATTATAACATCAGGCAGTGAGGATCTCTCTGGGGTGCATTCTTTGGCACGTTTTCCCCTGCATACCACTAGGTCCTGGTTGTGGCTCACTACTCGATGTTCTCACAACAAATATATCCATGGAAGATTGTTTTTCCCTTCTTCACAAGATGTCTCTGTAGTGAGACATCACATTGTCATTGAAAAGATTAATGCAACGGCCTACTACAGCTTTCTCTGGGTGAGTCTTCTCAATAAAAGTTTGCATCTCTTCCCACATCTGACACCACTTCTTAATGGTTGCAGAGGGGACATTCTGTACTGCCTCATCCTCCTCCACTGGAGAAACATCCTCAGCTGGGTCTTCTTGCTGTTCCTTTTGAAGGGCTTGGAGTTCTTCGGTGGTCAGTTCTTCGTTGTGTTCTTCCACCAACTCCCCTACATCATCGCCATCCAAGTCCATGCCCATTTGCTGGCCCAGAGTAACAATTTCCTCAACAATAGGCACATCATTTACAGGCTCAAACCCCTCAAAGTCTAGTTCTGTCACACATTCAGGCCACAATTTTCTCCAGCCAGAGATCAGGGTTCTTTGAGTCACTTCTTGCCAGGCTTTGTCAACGAGTTTTAAAGAACTACAAATGTTAAAATGGTGTTTCCAGAACTCTTTGAGGGTGAGGTTTGTGGCTTCAGTCACTTCAAAACATTTCCGGAAAAGTGCCCTTTCATAAAGTTTCTTAAAATTCGCTATGATTTTCTGGTCCATTGGCTGAATTAGAGGAGTGATGTTAGGAGGAAGGAACTTTACTGTGAGAAAATTACTGTCTGTGCAACAATTCATCTTCCAAGCCTGGAGGATGAGCAGGAGCATTGTCGAGGAGAAGCAGGGCCTTGAGTGGCAAATGTTTCTCCTGCAGATATTTTTCTATGGCAGGGCACACCACTTCATTCACCCACTCTGGAAAAAAATCCTAGTCACCCATGCCTTATTATTAGCCCTCCACTTCACACACATTTGGTTTTTCTGCACTTTATACGGTTTGAAACCACTTAGATTTTCAGAATGATACACGAGCAAGGGTTTAATTTTGAAATCGCCACTTGCATTTGAACACAGCACAAGCGTAAACCTATCTTTCATGGGCTTGTGTCCGGGCAATGATTTTTTCTCCTTGGTAATGTATGTCCTCTTAGGCAATCTTTTCTAGAACAGTCCTGTTTCATCACAATTAAACACCTGTTGTGGTAGGTATTCCTCAGCCTCTGCAAACTCTTTAAATTCTTCAATAAATCTTTCAACCGCTGGTTTGTCTGAGCTGGCAGCCTCCCCATGCCTCACAACACTATGAATACTACTTCTTTTTCTAAATTTCTCAAACTATCCCCTGCTTGCCTTAGTCTTTCGTATCTTCACTCGTTCCAGGCGTTTTCTTTACAAGGTCTTCATGCAATACCCTGGCTTTCTCACAAATGATGGCCTCTGAAACACTATCACCTGCTAACTTCTTGTTGTGTATCCAAATTAATAACAACTTTTCCACTTCCTCAAGTATTTGTGGTCTTTGTTTCATGATTGCTGATACTCCTTTTGCCACTTTAGCACTCATAATGTCCTTTTTCTTGGCAAGTATAGTGCATATCGTTGACGTGGATTTGTTGTACTGCCTGCGAAGTTCAACAACACGTGCACCATTTTCATGCTTCCGAACTATTTGCTTTTCCTCTATTGTCATCTTCACTTGCGATTTCTCGCCTTGAACCGTACCACTGGCTTTCTTGGGACCCATTGCGAGATATATAATAACAACTTTTATGCTCAAATGGCCAAATATCCTACAAAACACTGTAAATCCTTGTGAAGAATTCAAGCGGGATTGTCACTGGGCGCGAGGCACTGGTAAACTGAGGGGCGCTCGCTGTGCCACCACACGCTAGGTCGGCCCGTAAGTGTATCAAAATGCTCGTATCCTGATGTAAATTTTCCAAGCAAATCCTGCTTGTAACCTGAGAAACTTGTAACCAGGAATGCTCATAATCCTAGGTACCACTGTACAGTATTAGACTTTGGCATCAGTCAGTCTGAACGGAGTTCTTAGGCCTACCGGGGACCACGAGCCAGAACCTGGGGCCAGATTCACGAAGCAGTTACGCACGCACTTATGAACCTGTACACCTTTTCTTAATCTTTGGAAGCTTTGTTTACAACTTTTAAACAGTTAATGAGCTCCGAAGCACCTGGAGGTTGTTTATAACAATAACAACAGATGATTGGGAAGTTTTCATACTTGTAAACTGTTTAATAAATGTAACCAAAGCCATCAAAGATTGAGGAAAGATGTATACGTTCGTAAGTACTTGCGTAACTGCTTCGTGAATCTGGGTCCTGGCCCCCACAGAGAGGCATAAGGAGCAATGGCCTATAGAATTGCACAAGTGATTTGGAGCATTCTATGTCTACCATCGACTGGATCAGGCACCCAGAAAGGTAAGCATCCCAAAACAAACCCCCATTCTAGTTGAGACTATTACTGAAAGTCAAACGAGTGGACAGAACTCCCCAAATAAAAACGAGCAAATGAGCATGACGTCACCATGTGCTGCGCCACCATCTGCGCAGCTCCCGCCTCCCCGGGAGGGCTAAGAGGGAGCCCCAGACCCGTCACGCTGGCTACACACACCTTCAGTTCTCATCTGATGTGTGTGAGGCTTGGTTGTGTGACTCTAACTCTTGATTATTGTGTTCAGTGCTATGCCTTGTGGGTAGTGCTATCTTCAAGGTGGTGTGTGAGCTGGGAGTAATTTCACAGGTGCTTGGGCTGCATGTGCTTAGGGTTGCCTTACCTAAGTGCCCCTGTAAGTACTGCCCTTGGGGCTTGGGACCATCTTCCACAAGTCACCTTGGGGTCTATCTCTGTTTGGTCTTTTGCTGCTTGGTAATTGACCGCCCTGAGTGTGCTGGGTGCTGGGGGGTTTCCTCCTCCCTTGTTTACCTTAGGGTAAGGGGTAGTTTGCACTGATAGGGGCGAGGGGTACTGCACTACTGTTGTTATCACCTATTATAGCGGCCGGCTCTATTCCGCCTTGGTACATTGTCCTCTTGTGGGGGGGTTTCTTTTGTTTTTGTTTTCCTGCCTGGTGTGGGATGGGTCTGTCCTTGGTTGGTTGCCCCTATCTATACTTAAGATTATATACATATCTGTGTTTCTGGGTGGTATTCCCTGCTAGGCCCCCCGTGAGTGGACATGTCCCGGGGGTTCAGCTTTTTGAGGTTTGATTGGTAGACTTGGGCACCGGTTCGCAGTACCCTGCCTGGGCTTCCCTTAGCGACTGTCCCAGCTTTTTCTATTGAGGCCGGGGCTTTGGAGGACGAGTCTGCCCCTGTTCCTGGTGTGAAGGTTCCCGGGGTTGGGGAGGGGCTGACTTGCGGGGGCCCTTGGGCCCCCCATTGGACCCCGCCTTTTTCTACCCTCCGAGCGGGGCTTACTGATGCAAGAAGTGTGGTTTTCGTATCCCCCTCTGTGTATGAGTTGGATTTGGTGTCTGCCCCTCCCTGGGTTCACTTCCGTGTCCCTTCGGGTCCGTTGGTTCAGTCTTTCCAGAAGTTTTCGGCTTCCCACATCTTGCCTCATGAGGTGTGGGCGGCCATTGCAGCTTACCTCCAGCGCGACCCGTATTATGCCTCTATAATGGACCCATCTTCATTCAGGTTTGGGACTTCGTCTCCCTACTTGGTTCATTATGAGGTTCTGGAGTCGTCCTGGCTAGCGGACTCCCCTGTGTTGTCTTTGTATGCTTTGAGTACTTTCTGTTGTACCTGCACACTTGAGTGGCATGAGGCGTTGATGGTAGTCCAGGTTTACCTGGGGGTGACTTCAAGCACCTCAGTGCGTGTTTGTTCGCCCCTGCCCTTCAGCAGGATGTTGGCAAAGGGCTGGGGCGAATAGTCAGCACGACTTGGCTTGTCGTGCTTTTTTTTTTTTTTTTTTTTCAGGGATATTCCTGCGCGGGCCCTAAGCCTCTGGCTGGCCCACTAAGTGTTACTTGTTTCTGTTTTACTTGGGCGGAGTATGAGTATTTATGACTCGTATGGTCGCTTCAGTAAGATTTTGCCATATGTGTTTAACAACTTCTTCTGCTCTGTTGAATCTAAGTTGAAATCTTAATGGGTTTGTAACTGTGCACTATGCTAGATAATGTTCCAGTGGTCTGTCTGGCATTTCTCCACAGTGCTGACATTTCCTCTCATCTTCCGGAACCTGTAAGCCTATTTCCTATGGGTATCCAAGCCTGATGTGATGTAAGTGTACTTCTGTTGCTCTACTGCTCCCTTTCATCAAACTAAGTATTTCGTAGTTGGTTGAATTCTTGTACCAACCCGCAGATCCTGATGTTGCAACTGCTGTGTTGTGGTCACTGTACATCTTTTGCCTTGCTCTGTTTCTAATTACTTTCTTAATCTGTGATAGACTCTGTGGTATGTAAATGTCTACATTTCTTCTCTTAGTTGCAAGTTTTGCAGCTTTGTCTGCAATGTCATTTCCTATTATTCCCACATGACTTGGCACCCAGTTGGTAAGTAGTTGTCGTGCTGACTATGTGTGACCATCTTTTACTGTCTGGACTCACTATACCAGCGTAGCCGTTCGCTATGGTGAACAAAACATACAGATACTTATATATAACGTGATATAACTTATATATAACGATATAGTGAATAAAAGCAAAAAACAGTATGGTGGGAAGAGAAGGTTGGTGAGTCAAGTGAGGTGAGGTAGGAAGGGAGTGGGCTAGCTGGTGTGTGGTGGTCACTTCTTGCTGCTGTCTGACTCAGCATACCAACTTAGTGATTCCTTATGGTGAACACAAATGTAGATACAGTACTTATATATATAACATGTTTATATAGTGTAATGACAGCAAAAGGAGTGTTGAGAGAAGCCATTTTGGTGAGGGAGGTAGCAACATCTGCATGACTTATCATGCTGGGTAAGGGTGGCTACTATGCTCTTTGGGCACTATACCACCTTAGTTGAACAGTTATGGTAAGCAAAACATGTAGATACTTATATATAATGTGTGTACATAGGGTAATAATACCACAAACAGTATCCTTGAAGGAGGAATGTTGGTGCGCCTGGCCTTGAACCAGTGACGATGGGAGGGAGGGAGCATGAGTTGTTTGTAGGCCAATATGAACTCCATGACTGATGACACCTAGTAGTATGGCATTGAATTAGTGTAAGAGCTTCAGGGAGCCTCTTGGACTCACCCAGAAAGTGGCGTTTCATTACATTCAATGCTGGTTTTTTACAGGGAGTGGCTGATGTCTGGTAACTTTATTATATGTTTTCTGGGGGGAGCCCCGTCGGCTCCCCGGAGCTATCCCAGGCTGATATGCTAATGTCAGACTTTGGCATCAGTCATGTGTATGGAGTTCTTAGGCCTACCGGGGACCACGGCCAGAACTGGGCCCCCTCAGAGAGGCAAGGGGAGCAATGGCCTATAGAAGCCCCCGTGTGGTTGGAAGCATTCTATGTCTGCCATCGACTGGAACAGGCACCCAGAAAGGTAAGTGCCTCAAAACAAACCCCTATTCTGGTTAAAATTGCTACCAAAAGCCGAACTAGTAGATAGAACTCCCCAACCGAAAACAAACAAACTAGTGTGACGTCACACACCGCCGCGCCGCTGTCTGCGCAGCTCCCCCCTCCCTGGGAGGGGGAAGGGGGAGCCCCAGACCCCCCACACCTCAGTTCTTGAGGCTGATGCTATAGGCGATGGTCGTGTGCTCTGGCTCCTGTGTCGCTACTGCACTGTGCTTTGCGTGTGGTGTTGGTTTTGTGGGTGCGAGAGCCAGGAGTTATCTTCAGTACTCGGGCTGCATGCGCCTAGGGCTGCCTTCCCTAGGTGCCCTGTAAGTACTGCCCTTGGGGCCACCTTCCACAGGCTCCTCGGGGTCTGCCTCTGCTGGTCCGTTTTACTTTCGGTTTTTCGGCAGCCTGTTGGGCTCTTGGGTGTTCTGTTCTCCCTTGTTACCGGCAGGTAAGAGGCAGTTTGCACTGGTAGGGGCGCAGGGTGCTGCTCAGCTTGTATTCCCGACATCGCGGCCGGCTTTGTTCCTTGGGGTTCGCTGTCCTCTTGCGGGGTTTTGTTTTTCTTTTTGTTTTTGCCTGGTGGGGGGTTCTGTCATTTTATTTAGTTTATGCGGCGCCCTTCCCCGTTCGCGAGGCCGTCGGTGTCGATGCCTTTCGGCTAGACTGGTCGAGGTGGGGGTTCCTGTACCTCTTTCCCCCGGTTCGGCTGTTGCTCCAGGTCCTGACTCGCTTAGAGACTTACCAGGGGAGAGTTGTCCTTCTGGCCCCTTGGTGGCCGGCCCAGCCTTGGTTTCAGGCACTGGTTGCTCGGTGTCCGAACCCGAGGGTTTTCCCGCGGCTACGCCTCTTTCAGCAGATTGGGCCGGTACGTCACGTGGCTGGTTCGATCTTCTCCTCGAGTCTTCGCGTATGGGTTTTTTGACTTGAGTATTTCATCATCTCTATGGTGATCAGGTGGCCTCCTTGTTGGTGTCCCACCTGAGGGCTTCTTCTCGGCGGCAGTATAAAGTTTCCTGGCGGTCCTTCCGTTTCTTTTTGCGTCTTCGTCGTGTTAGTTCCTTGTCTGTTCGGGTGGTCTTGTCCTTCCTCTCGTGGTTGTTTCAGGACCGTCATCTTATGCCTAACACTGTCGCCTCATATCATGCGGTGCTGGCGGAGCCTCTTCAGCTTGCTTTCGGTATCGATGTTACGT
This sequence comes from Procambarus clarkii, assembly GCF_040958095.1. Lineage (NCBI taxonomy): Eukaryota > Metazoa > Arthropoda > Malacostraca > Decapoda > Cambaridae > Procambarus > Procambarus clarkii. The sequence goes on from NC_091206.1 coordinate 20,890,201, forward strand.
CTGCGCCATTCCGCAAGCTGTTTTGTGCGTTGTTTCACCTCCGGCCTGCTCATGCGTCGCCTGAGCCGTCCTGGTCTTTGGACAGAGTGCTCGCTTTCCTTTCGTCTCCTCATTTCGTTGTGGCCCCTTCGGTCCAGGATTGTTTTTCCAAGGCACTTTTCTTGTTGGCTTTGGCCTCTGGGGGTCGGGTAGGGGAGCTTCATGCTCTCATCACACTAGTTTGCTTGTTTTTAGTTGAGGAGTTCTATCTACTAGTTCGGCTTTTGGTAGCAATTTTAACCAGAATAGGGGTTTGTTTTGAGGCGCTTACCTTTCTGGGTGCCTGTTCCGGTCGATGGCAGACATAGAATGCTTCCAACCACACGGGGGCTTCTATAGGCCATTGCTCCCCTTGCTTCTCTGAGGGGGCCCGGTTCTGGCCGTGGTCCCCGGTAGGCCTAAGAACTCCATACACATGACTGATGCCAAAGTCTGACATTAGCATATCAGCCTGGGATAGCTCCAGGGAGCCTCCGGGACTCACCCAGAAAATGGCGTTTCATTACATTCAACGCTGGTTTTTTATTATGCCTACATGGATGAATAATAATTAATAAATTACTGTTGTAAATACATTTAAAAATATGTTGAAAAGGTGTTGCATTATTTTTTGTATTATAGTACAATAGAATATTAATAATAACATTTGTATTGCAGGGTTGGTGTTATCGACTTACGATGTGCTAATGGTCACAAAGCCTCAAGGTTATGTGCCCACACTAGCTAAATACATTCAGGTGACTTTCCCTCTTGCGGCTGCAGGGGCAACATTTGCAGCAGTGACATGTGTATCAACAAATCTGCGAAACAAAGATGACGGCTTAAATTATTTCCTTGGAGGAAATGCTGCAGGGAGTGTAATAGGAGCTGCCAGTAAGTTTATCTTTTTCTCTAGATAAATACATTATATAATATGATTGGCTGATTTAATATCTAGACATGTACATTTTGTACTTTGTGTTATGTAAATCAGACCACTCGCTAGAAAATGAAGGGACGACGACGTTTTGTTCCATCCTGGACCATTCTCAATCGACTTGAGAATGGTCCAGGACGAACCGAAACGTCGTCGTCCCTTCATTTTCTAGTGTGTGGTCTGGTTAATATATTTCAGCCACTTTATTGTGACTCATCGCCTGCATTTGTGTTATGTATTTTTTATCACACCATTATTAATTATTAGAACTGTGTGTACAGTCTGTATACACTCTGTACTGTATTTCCCTGCTAAAATGAGATTTTTTTCTGGAGGCTTATGTATCATGCTTGCCCCGAGCGAACTTGGCATCTAAGTCTCTCTTCCCTTCCATGTGATGCAACAAAGTGCCATTCTATATTTTAAGGATTTTCTTTCCTAACTTTTTCCTCTTTAACCCTTAACCCTCAAACCGCTAGGGGCCCAAATGGAATTCACACCCACAGGCGCAACAAAAAAAAAAATCCAAAAAATTCTTTCGTCTTATAGAAGTGTTCATTTTTGTTCCCTGATCACGGAAAAAATAACAAAAATCGTAGGTGGCATATTTTAGCCGCAATAGGGTAGGGAAGTGTGGCAAAAAAGGGGCGTTGGCAGAGCCTTCGCCAGACGAGGTCTACTCCGCCCGAGCTGTCAGACGGCAGTTGCCACAAATATATTATTACCTAATTATTTCAATGTCTCTGATTGATTTTTTCTTAGTTTTTTTGCAGTAATATTATTCCATACAGTGAATTGTGGTATATTTATATTATAAAATGTGTGAACCATCGCTGTACTCAAAATTATGGCGTGCATATTAGTGATTCAATTATTATGTTCATAAAACAATAAACAAATAGTTTTGCTGTTGTTACACTATATACACAGGTTATATATAAGTATCTGCATGTTTTGTACACCATAACGCACTACTAAGTTGGTCTTGTGAGTTAAAAAGCAACGAGGAGTGACCGCCAAACACCAGCGAGCCACTCACTGCCACTCCCTCCCTCAACACCACCTCACTCACCCTCATTTACCTCCCACAATACTCTTTCTGTATTTATTCACTATACACAGACGTTATATATACGTATTTACATGTTTTGTTCACCATAACTGTACATCTAAGCTTGTATGGTGAGTAAAGGCCATAAGACGTAGCTACTCACACAGTCAGCTGATCGGCGGCCGCCCTCAAGGCCAGACGCACTAATATTTATCCTCCAACAATATTGTTTGTGGTGTTATTATGCTATATACACACATTATATATAAGTATCTACCTGTTTTATTCACCATACCTGAACAAATAAGCTGGTATGGTGCCCAAAGACCATAGTGGCCATCAGTAAACAACATACCAAGTCGTGCAGACGACGCTCCTCCCTCACCAAAATGGCGGCTCCCAACCTACTCCTCTCGCTGTTATCTCACACTATACACACGTTATATATAAGTATCTACATTTGTGTTCACCATGGCGAACCACTAAGCTGGTATGGTGAGTGCAGTCAATAAATGGTGACCACACACAGTCAGAAAACGACGCCACAACCCTCCCTCCCACAGCATTACTCCTCCCTCCATGGAGCACAGCGCTAAATATCACCACAATCCTGCTATTATCAGAATCCTGGTCAGTTTTATCACAGTCAGAGGGCTTCAGTAATACTATCACTGCTAAATAATAGCAGTATCATTTATATTATGGTATTTGTAGGCGATGCTGTGGTCACAAGCTGAACAGCGGTGCTGTGAGCTCGTGCTGCGTGCGCCAGCCTTGGTGGCTTGCTCAATACTGACGCTGTAACACCCAAGAATGTTGGCCTGGATTTTTTTTCTAGGTGGCATCTGGCAACTATCGATCATGGCTGTACTATAGCTGCCCCTATCCCAGGCGGGGCGTTTAAATTATAGCGCTAGACACGAAATCATATATAAATGATGTGCGCGGTTTCGGTTTTGTCACTGATATCATTTATATATGATATGCGCGGTTTGAGGGTTAAGCTGCTAAGGGGTCCTGAGGACATTCACACCCCTGTGCGCAAGAAAAAATAAATTCTAAATTTTTTTTTTGTCTTCTAAACATGTTAATTTGTGTCCCCAGAGCACAGGAAAAATAATAACAAAAATTCTATTGTACTTACCAATGACATAATTGAGCCAACAAGTTGGCCGATGACGTCACAGAGCGTGAGCGCTCAAGGGTGATGCGTCAAGGAGCCGTCACTCACGGCCGCTCAGGAGGCCTGAGTTTCCACGAATTTATTTTCGCGGCATTATTTACAATATTCTTGGCACATTTTACAATAATTTTTTTCGCTAGTATTGTTCCAATTATCACTAGGCATTGTATTATAATAAAACTGGTATAAACTCACTATGCGCTCACATATTTGTGTCACTAGTATGCCCACCAAAATGGTATAGTTTACAGGAAATATACAAAGTATTTGTTTTTGTTTTTCAATATAAACACAAAAATTAACTTGATATGTACATTTATTTACAAAAGTATTACACATTTAGTAGTCCTGGAGACTGTGATACTGTGCGAAACAGTCGATATGGCACAGAGGGACTGCACATGCTTCACACCATGTTAACACTTTCGCCCGGGCATGACGCAGCATTGCGTCATCCATTTACTGTCGGTAATGCCGGGGATGACGCAGCAAATAATCGCCAAAAATCAGGTTTTTATCCGATTTTTTGGGGACTGGTTTTAAAATGCGCGCCGATGTCTTCCCATTTTCTTTGTTGAGCCTCGTGGCCCTCAGGCGGCTTGGCACACGCCGTGGGCCCATTGTTTTCGCTCCACTGTTGTGACCAATGTCGCCTCACCTTGCATCTCAAAAGTGTGAACATTTCGGCTATTTTCCGTGGCTATATTTCTTACTGCGGCTTTAGAAACTATCTACGCTTACTCCACGATGGATAGTGATCATGAACAAGGCCCTTCCAGGAAGAAAATTGCGAAAGAAAGGCTTGAAAAGGGCGGGAATTGGGAGTGTAGCTGGAAGGCATCTGAGCGCTCACTTGCGGCTAACGCGTGGCCCGTCTTCAACTCGTCGGCGGTTGGAGCGTGACCAGGTTTTTTATTTTATATGCTAATGTTCCTCTAGAGAATTCTATTGCGAACCCATTGAGACAAAAATGAAAGATCTAGGACGAAAATTGAGGTGACCAGAGTGAAAATAGTGAAAACATTTTATGGCGTTTGCTCGCTCCTGGGTAACTCGTTCGCACTTTCTCTGTTTGCTGTGGGTAATTAGCCGGGCTTTTGGAGTTTATATGCATTTAGTGCTGTAGAGAATTCTATTGCGAACACAATGATACAAAATTTAATCTCGTAGGACGAGAATTAAGGTGACAAAGTTGAAGAGAGTATACACTTTTCAGAATTTACGCGCGCTCCCGTGACACCCTGGGTCCCATATCGCACAGTTGAGGGGAGGCGCGCGAGGTACGCCAAAGTGTTAACACCAATTTACGTTTCTATGGCCTCAGTTTGGTGCTGGAACACACAACACACCGACGCTGGCCAGCTACACGAGCTCCAGTTGGTGGTAATTTCTTGATTTGGTGTGCCAAAAAGGCCTCCCTGTAAGCAAGCCTGGGTGCAGGAGCATGGTTCAATTTTGGGTCTTGAATGGGTCTTTGTATGCCAGGGGTGTCTTTGCCAAACTTACGTAGTTTGGCAAACTACGTTTCACAACTGTTTTCACAACAAAATCGTTTTCACAACAAACTACGTTTCACAACAAAATCATTTTCTTCGTCCACTTCACTGTTTTCCGTACTCTCTCTACAGCACCCAACCACCATGTCACATTTATCAACTAAACGCATGTTGATGTTGTAGTCCATCACACAATCTGGCTTATATATTACTTGTTTTGTTGTTCTGTTCACCTTGCCACTGTCCACCATTGAACCAGGGTGAATGGTGGTCAGCATGTCCACTTCACGTCTGTCTTTCCACCGCACTGAAAGTATTGCACCACTTTTTCTTACCTCGCAATCACCTACTTGCATTGCAGTGTCAAACACAGGCATTTCCCTTCGTTTTGGCTTTACTGTGCCACACACTCCAGTTTTATTATCAAGCAAGAATTTGGTTAGTAAGGGACTGGTATGATAGTTATCCGTGTACAATATGTGGCCCTTGTTCAGATATGGTGCAAGCAGTGCCTTCACCACACTACCTGAAGAAGCCATGTTGGTCATTAGCAGAAATGTCTACATTTGTAGCGGAATACAGTATCATGTGTAACACCATTCCTGATTCACAGTCACAGAGCACAAAGAATTTTAATCCAAATCGGTGGCATTTTAAGGGAATATACTGCTTGAAGGCAGCATGTCCTTTGAAAAGCACAAGGGATCCATCAATAAACAGCTTCTAAGCTGGTACATAGTAATCTCGGAACTTTCCAATCAGTTCATTTAGCACGTGCCTCACCCTCTAAAGCCTATCATCCTGTCTCTTGTCTGCATTATTTGCAAAATGAAGGCACCATAGGATCAACAGAAATCTGTCTCGGGACATATATTTCCCGAACAATGGTGTTGGAACAGCATTGTCTTTGCTCAAATAATGTGATATTGTGTGTTTCACACAATGTTTCATCAACATACAAATTTCAAAAAACACATACAGTTCTCACTGTGAACATACAGTTCACCTACAGTTGTCTCTTTCCAACGCTGTAGTCGTGAAAAGTCTGATACCTCCTCACCTTCAATGAGATCAGCCGCAAGTCTGTTCGTTTTGTGAACGATATGTTCCATGAGCGGCTCATCAAAATATGTAGTAAAGAAGTCCATTTCACTCATTTTGTCACCTGTATCAGGGAAAAGATCTGTAATTCCCACATCTCTATTGTCAGAGTCAGGAATTTGTGGAACAAAATCTTCCCCCATCACTCCACACAAATAAACCTGCTGTCTTCCGAGAGCCATTAGCTGCACCACAGCGAGGAATCCGGGGACCAGGAGCTGAAGCAGGTCTAGCAACAGTAGGGGCAGGAAGGGTCGATGAGGGAAAAGTATTGGAACATGAGGGGGTGAGGGGGATTTGTTCCTCATTGTCGCCATATTGTTCTATGCGGCGGTGCTTGGCTGGGCGGGCAGCTCATGCGGCGAAACTTGTACTGGCACTAGCAGCCGTGGCAAAACTATTCTCCGATTCTGCATCACTAAAATCAGAGAATAATTCACCTGTTTCAAACTCGTCGATCATATCATAAACTTGCAATGGAACAATGATTTGCAATGATTTGGGGAGTTTTACAAGCTCATGTTTCAATTTATAGTTCAGGCGAGTCTCTGCTAAAACAATACGTCGCTGTTGTTTCTGGGTTGGTAATACACTACTGTCTGAATCGTCGCTCTCACAAGTGTCTCCAAACACGAATGTAGAATATGAAATATTAGAATATGAAATAGTAGAATATAAAAAATAAACAAGACAAATGACACAATGAAGATTGCCCTGGTATGTCAACTGGAAGCTGCACATAGCACTTCCAACAATTCCACTCATGTGGTGGGCAAGTATTTTTTGTGAAGGTAGGTGGCAAGGAAGGTTTCTAGGCCACCAAAGATGAGATCATCCAGGTCTCTGCTCTATATAACATGTCGGCAAATTCACCCCCTCATACAGGTTACTCTGTCCCACACACGCTGATCCACTTATTGTACTGGTATATCAATCATGTTTTTTCTTTAGCCTTGGTACAGGTTTTGCACTTGGCCACAAGAAGTAGGAGACTTATCTTTTCCTACTATTATTCTACGACAATAGTGGGAAATGTGAGGGTTGATTTGTAGCTAATTGGTGAATTCCCTATAAAAATCATTGTCAATTTGATGAAATTCAGGTTAGCGCACACAGATATCTTGGGTCAATGGACAATAGATGCATATAATGTTAGTGCCCACATTTGAATGAGGCAGCTTGCCTAGCACAGGTAGCTCTTTGCTCTACACATTTTAATGGTTCCTTCTTCTTTTAACCAATCGGGGCCCAGGAGAAGGGGTTAGGCTTAGCTCCCATTGGGACCATCGTTTTGGAGTTCACGACATCACCAGGTGTGCCATGAGTCTGTGCAGACTGGCCAAAGGTCAAAACCCCCAGCACCAGATTCAATCCCCCAGACCACTATACCCCTCTTTTTTACTCCTTCACCCAGTTACTCTTAGATGGCTTAAGGGAATAATTTTCTTGTATATTAGTTTACTGCTATGAGGTACATACAGTACTTGTGTTAAGCATCATGTTATTGCTTTAATGTGTTAAGAGAGCTAGTATTTTTCAGAACGTTCATTCAGAGTGGGTATACCACTAGGATTTGCCCTTGGTTGTATTGCTGTTCTCTACAAGGATGGAAAGGACCATGGATATCAATTGATCCCAAAATTTGAACACAAGATGGGTGGCATGGACTACAGGAAGTATGACTTTACCTTCACTAAAGACAAGTAACTCTATGGCTGCTGCAATGTAATTGCAAAAATTAATAGTCTTTGGTTAAATTTAGATAAAGCAGCAGTACAGTATTTAACTCTTGGATAAAAGAATTGTGCTTTAGTGTATTTGTTTAGCTGGAACTCTTGATTCTGGTTGATATAATAAATTCTTCACCAGGTGACTGAAAATGTATGTGAAATGTATAATTCATTATTGTAAATAAATATTTATACACTATTTTGTTTAATGATACAGCCTCAGGTTATGATATATGGAGCCGTTAGATAAATTATTGAGCATGCCATGAGTGTGTGTGTGTGTGATATATATATATATATATATATATATATATATATATATATATATATATATATATATATATATATATATATATATATATATATATATATATATAAATATTAGTATATTTTGGTAGCAGTCTTTCCTGTAGACATATATTATCAAATATGACCGAAAAAGTAAGATTAATAATTCTAACACGAATTTTCTCAATCTTTCGTACATTTCTTTTCACTGTTGGAGGTAATTCAAAAATCAATTCTCCAAAATTCATTTTTATTTCTAGTCTGACGCAACACGAGCGCGTTTCGTAAAACTTAATACATTTTCAAAGACTTTAGTTTACAAATACACAACTGAATAGAACTTACACATCTCCGATTTTGTTTATATCTACATTTGAGTGAGGTGGATGGGGTGAGGTGGCATTAATAGGGTATTAATTTCATCAACACAAGACTGAACAAGAGGTGGCATTAATAGGGTATTAATTTCATCAACACAAGACTGAACAAGAGGTGGCATTAATAGGGTATTAATTTCATCAACACAAGACAGAACACGAAACAATGGGTATTGAAATGGAAGTGATTGTAGAAAGCCTATTGGTCCATATTTCTTGATGCTTCTATATCGGAGCGGAGTCTTGAGGTGGGTAGAATATAGTTGTGCATTAATTGGCTGTTGATTGCTGGTGTTGACTTCTTAATGTGTAGTGCCTCGCAAACGTCAAGCCGCCTGCTATCGCTGTATCTATCGATGATTTCTGTGTTGTTTACTAGGATTTCTCTGGCGATGGTTTGGTTGTGGGAAGAGATTATATGTTCCTTAATGGAGCCCTGTTGTTTATGCATCGTTAAACGCCTAGAAAGAGATGTTGTTGTCTTGCCTATATACTGGGTTTTTTGGAGCTTACAGTCCCCAAGTGGGCATTTGAAGGCATAGACGACGTTGGTCTCTTTTAAAGCGTTCTGCTTTGTGTCTGGAGAGTTTCTCATGAGTAGGCTGGCCGTTTTTCTGGTTTTATAGTAAATCGTCAGTTGTATCCTCTGATTTTTGTCTGTAGGGATAACGTTTCTATTAACAATATCTTCCAGGACCCTTTCCTCTGTTTTATGAGCTGTGGAAAAGAAGTTCCTGTAAAATAGTCTAATAGGGGGTATAGGTGTTGTGTTAGTTGTCTCTTCAGAGGTTGCATGGCGTTTCACTTTCCTTCTTACAACCTAAGAAGATCTTACTTTCCTAAACAACAGGGCTCCATTAAGGAACATATAATCTCTTCTCACAACCAAACCATCGCCAGAGAAATCCTAGTAAACAACACAGAAATCATCGATAGATACAGCGATAGCAGGCGGCTTGACGTTTGCGAGGCACTACACATTAAGAAGTCAACACCAGCAATCAACAGCCAATTAATGCACAACTATATTCTACCCACCTCAAGACTCTGCTCCAATATAGAAGCATCAAGAAATATGGACCAATAGGCTTTCTACAATCACTTCCATTTCAATACCCATTGTTTCGTGTTCTGTCTTGTGTTGATGAAATTAATACCCTATCAATGCCACCTCTTGTTCTGTCTTGTGTTGATGAAATTAATACCCTATTAATGCCACCTCACTCAAATGTAGATATAAACAAAATCGGAGATGTGTAAGTTCTATTCAGTTGTGTATTTGTAAACTAAAGTCTTTGAAAATGTAATAAGTTTTACGAAACGCGCTCGTGTCGCGTCAGACTAGAAATAAAAATGAATTTTGGAGAATTGATTTTTGAATTACCTTCAACAGTGAAAAGAAATGTACGAAAGATTGAGAAAATTCGTGTTAGAATTATTAATCTTACTTTTTCGGTCATATTTAATAATATATATATATATATATATATATATATATATATATATATATATATATATATATATATATATATGGGGGGATACATAAGGGATAAACATAGGGGCTGCAGAAGGCTTATTGGCCCATACGAGGCATCTCCTATCTTTGTGTTTGGATAGGAGATGCCTCGTATGGGCCAATAAGCCTTCTGCAGCCCATATATATATATATATATATATATATATATATATATATATATATATATATATATATATATATATATATATATATAAAAATAAATAATTACACTAGTAGCCAGAACGCACTTCTCTGCTTACTATGCAAGGCCCAGATTTGCCTAATAGGCCGAGTGATTTTCTTTATTTTTAATAAAATGCTTCCAATTAGTATATTTGAATTATTATTATTATATTGTATTCAGAACATTAATTATTTACTTAGTTGTGATAGTTTAGGTTAAATTAGGATAGGTTAGGTTAGGTTAGGTTCGGTCATTTTAGGTCTGGGTCCAGTTATAACTAGGCCCTGCCCGAGTCCATGCCCAGACAGACCAGAGTCCAGACCTAGCGAGACCTGGCCCTTGTCCAGTTATAGCCAGGCCCTGCCCGAGTTCAGGCCCAGACAAGCCCGAGTCCAGGCCCAGACAGGCCCTAGTCTAGGCCTAGGGAGACCCAGCCCATGTCCAGTTATAGCCAGGCCCGAGTCCTGCCTGAGTCCAGGCCCAGACACGCCCAAGTCCAGGCGTAGTGACTGCAGTTATAGCCAGGCCCTGCCCGAGTCCAGCCCTAGCGAAGCCCGGCCCATGTCCAGGTATAGCCAGGCCCTGCCCGACTCCAAGGCCCAGGCGTGCCCGAGTCCAGGCCTAGCGAGACCCAACCCGTATTCAGTTACAGCCAGGCCCTGTGCGAGTCCAGGCCTTGAGAAACGCAGCCAGTGTACAGCTATAGCCAGTCCCTTCCCGAGTCCAGGCCCAGCCAGGCCCGAGTCCAGGCCTAGCGAGACCCAGCCAGTGTCCATGTATAGCCTGGCCCGAGTCCAGGCTTAGACAGGCCCGAGTCCAGGCCTAGTGAGACCCAGCCCGTGTCCAGCTATAGCCAGGCCCTGACAAAGTCCAGACGCAGACAGACCCGAGTCTAGGCCCAGCCAGGACGGAGTCCAGGCCTAGCGAAACCCAGCCCGTGTTCAGGTATATTCAGTCCCTGCCCGAGTCCAGGCCCAGCCAGGCCGGAGTTCAGACCTAGCAAGTCCCGGCCCGTGTTCAGCTATAGCCAGACCCTGCCCGAGTCCAGGCCCAGACAGGCCCAAGCCCAGGCCCAGCCAGGCCCAGACAGGCCTAAGTCCAGGCCCAGCCAAGCCGGAGTCCAGGCCTAGCGAGACCTGGCCCGTGTTCAGGTATAGCCATAATTTGCCTGAGTCCAGGCCCATCCAGGAAGGGGAAAGTAAATATGTATGTATGGGGGCAAGTGGGGGAGTATAGGGGAAAGTTGGGAAGCATGCGGGAAAGTTGGGGAAAGTGGGGGAGTATGGCGGAAAGTTGAGGAGTATGAGGGAAAGTGGAGGAGCATAGGGGAAAGTGGGAAAGTTGGGGAGTATCGGGGATAGTGGGGGAGTATGGGGGAAAGTGGAGAAGTATAGGGGAAAGTGGGGGAGTATGAGAGAAAATGGGGGAGCATTTTCAAATTACGTCCTTTTATACCGAAAACATGCTAATTACTAAAAACAGCGATGGGTCATATTTGGCCCAAACCCCTCATGCAGTTTTCAAAATATCTGAAATGTCGGAAATTTGCCTCCTGAACGTGATTTTTGAGTCGAATTCATACTCTCTGCACCCATTTTCATTTTCAAAGTACGACCTTTTATACAGAAAATATGCAAATTACAGAAAACAGCGATGGGTCATATTTTGCCCAAACCCCCCCTCCCTGGATTTTTTTAATATGTAAAATGTCAGAAATTTGACTCCTGAGCGTGATTTTTGGGCAGAATTCTGACTTTCAGCACCTATTTTCATTTTCATATTACGACTTTTTATACCGAAAAGATGCTAATTACCGAAAACGGCGATGGGTCATATTTTGCCCCCCCCCCCCCCCCTGCAGTTTTCAAAATATCTGAAATGTCGGAAATTTTACTCCTGAGCTTTATTTTTAGCCGAATTCTGACTCTCTGCACCTATTTTCATTTTCAAATTTCGAACTTTTATACCGAAAATATGCTAATTACTTAAAACGGCGATTGGTGATATTTTGCCCAAACACCAAGTAAGGCTTCCAGCACTTCCACTAACACGATAACATCATTTATATTTGCCAACATCCAGGGTATAAAAACACGCAAAACCAACAAAGTTCAATTTATAGATGGTCTCCTTCATGAGGCAAATGCAGTGTTTGCAGCCCTAACAGAAACCCACACAAAGGACTACCATGATGGTGAAATATGGATCTCAGAGTACAATCTTTTCAGATGTGATAGGAAACACCGGCTTCAGGGTGGGGTCAGCCTCTACATCAAAGACACACTCATCTGTACTGAGCTGCTAAACACCTCAAATGATTGGTGGAAGTGCTGATAATCAAAATAGAGATTTTAAATGTAGTTATTGTCCTTGTATATAAGTCACCGGAGGCAAACCCTCAGCAGTTTAAAGACCAACTAATGAAAATAGAACACTGCTTGGAAAACCTCACAAATCCAGCTCCGAACATCATCCTGCTTGGGGACTTCAACCTACGGCACCTGAAATGGAAGCACCTGGCTAATACAGTAATATCAGAAAGAATACCAGGAAGTAGCCTAAATGAACAGGCACATGCAAATGACCTGCTACGGATGTGCGACAGGTTTGCCTTAAACCAGCAAATAGTAGAACCAACTAGGAAGGAGAACACGCTGGACCTCATTTTCACTAATAATGATGAATTGATCAGGAACATAATGATTACAAATACCTGTTACTCAGATCACAACTTAATTGAAGTTATGACAACCATGGGGAGTAGACCTTCAAAACCAGTCCAGATTCCCGGTGGAGGAGATTTCAGCAAATTCAACTTCAATAATAAACAGATAAACTGGGAGCAAATAAACCAGGACTCCACAGAAATAAACTGGGAAGAACAGCTAGAAAATGCAAACCTGAACCAGTGCCTGGAAAAAATAAGCTCAGTAGCACTAGAAATATGTTCAAACCGCATACCTCTAAGAAAAAAAGAGGAAGAGATGCAGATTGGAACGGGAACGTCGTTCCCTATATAGGCGAAGAAAACGAATCGCGGAACAACTTGAGAGTCGCACCCTATCTCAAGAACGGCGAAGAAGGTTAGGTAGAGAAATAGAAACAATTGAACGGAAGCTACAAGAATCATACAAAACCCAGGAGAGGCAAAGAGAGCAAAAGGCCATCAGTGAAATAGAAAGAAATCCGAAATATTTTTTCTCCTATGCAAAATCAAGATAAAAAACCACATCTAGTATCGGGCCCCTGCGAAAGGGAGATGGAACTTTCACCGATGACAACAAAGAAATGAGCGAGCTAATGAGGACGCAGTACGACTCTGTTTTCAGCGAGCCATTAAACACACTAAAGATTGATAACCCAAATGAATTTTTCATGGATACGATACCAACATCAAATCATATATCAGACGTCACCCTATCCCCACTGGATTTTGAAGAAGCCATAAACAGTATGCCTATGCACTCTGCACCAGGCCCGGATTCTTGGAACTCCATATTCATAAAGAACTGTAAAAAAAACACTATCGCAGACCCTCCACATTCTGTGGAGACAAAGCCTAGATACTGGCGTTATTCCTGATATACTAAAAACAGCAGAGATAGCACCACTTCATAAAGGAGGAAATAAGGCAGAGGCAAAAAATTACAGACCGATAGCACTAACATCGCACATCATAAAAAATTTTGAGAGAGTGCTAAGAAGTAAAATCACAAAATACATGGAATCACAGCAACTCCATAACCCCGGACAACATAGTTTCAGAACGGCGCTCTTGCCTGTCGCAGTTGCTGGACCACTATGATATGGCATTAGATGCTATGGAAGACAAACAAAACGCTGATGTAATTTACACAGATTTCGCAAAAGCTTTTGATAAATGTGACCATGGTGTTATTGCACATAAAATGCGTTCAAAAGGAATTACCGGAAAAATAGGCAGATGGATCTACAATTTCCTGACCAACAGAACCCAATGTGTAATAGTCAACAAAATAAAATCCAGCCCATCAACCGTGAAGAGCTCAGTCCCCCAGGGTACTGTGCTTTCTCCAGTACTTTTTCTCATCCTCATTTCGGACATAGACAAGAACACAACCTATAGCACTGTATCATCCTTTGCAGATGACACTAGGATCTTCATGAGAGTAGGCAACATAGAGAACACGGCGAACCTCCAGTCAGATGTAGATCAGGTATTTCTATGGGCTACAGAAAATAATATGGTGTTTAACGAAGATAAGTTCCAGCTCATGCGCTATGGAAAAAATGAAAATATAAAAACGGAAACATAAGAACATAAGAACAAAGGCAACTGCAGAAGGCCTGTTGGCCCACACGAGGCAGCTCCTATTTACAACCACCCAATCCCACTCATATACTTGTCCAACCCGCGCTTGAAACAATCGAGGGACCCCACCTCCACAATGTTACGCGGCAATTGGTTCCACAAATCAACAACCCTGTTACTGAACCAGTATTTACCCAAGTCTTTCCTAAATCTAAACTTATCCAATTTATACCCATTGTTTCGTGTTCTGTCTTGTGTTGATACTTTTAATACCCTATTAATATCCCCTTTGTTATGTCCATTCACCCACTTGTAAACCTCTATCATGTCGCCCCTAACTCTTCGCCTTTCCAGTGAATGCAACTTAAGCTTTGTTAATCTCTTCATATGAAAGATTTCTAATTTGGGGAATTAACTTAGTCATCCTACGCTGGACACGTTCAAGTGAATTTATATCCATTCTATAATATGGCGACCAAAACTGAACTACATAATCTAAATGGGGCCTAACTAGAGCAAGATATAGCTTGAGAACCACACCAGGTGTCTTGTTACTAACGCTGCGATTAATAAATCCAAGTGTCCGATTTGCCTTATTACGAACATTTATGCAATGATCCTTTTGTTTTAAATTCTTACTAATCATAACTCTCAGATCCCTTTCGCAATCCGACTTCGCAATCTCAACACCATCTAGCTCGTATCTTGTAACTCTATCATCATTACCTAACCTCAGAACTTTACATTTATCAGCATTAAACTGCATCTGCCAATCCTTTGACCATTTCAAAACCCTATCTAGATCAACTTGAAGTGATAGTGAGTCCTCCTCCGAATTAATTTCCCTACCGATTTTCGTATCATCGGCAAATTTGCAAATGTTGCTACTCAAACCTGAATCTAAATCATTTATATATATTATAAACAACAGAGGTCCCAGGACAGAGCCTTGAGGCACTCCACTTACAACATTTTCCCATTCTGACTTGATTCCATTTATACTAACTCTCTGTTTCCTTTGGTATAGCCATGCCCTAATCCAGCTTAATATAGCACCCCCAATACCGTGAGACTCTATCTTTTTAATCAGTCTTTCATGTGGCACTGTATCAAAAGCTTTGCTAAAGTCAAGGTATACAACATCGCAATCCTTACCACTATCAACTGCCTCAACAATGCTAGAATAAAAAGATAACAAATTTGTTAAACATGAACGGCCATTTATAAAACCATGTTGCGACTCAATTATTAATTTATGTTTTTCAAGATGAAGACGAACAAACCACGTACAAAACTCAGGCAAATCATAACATAGAACGAAAAGGCAATGTAAAGGATCTGGGTGTACTCATGTCGGAAGACCTTACCTTTAAAGAACACAATAAAGTAGCCGTCACAACTGCAAGAAAAATGACAGGTTGGATAACAAGAACTTTTCACACTAGAGATGCTATACCGATGTTGATACTTTTCAAAACGCTTGTGCTCTCTAGAGTAGAGTACTGCTGCACAATGACAGCACCTTTCAAAGCTGGAGAAATTGCTGACCTGGAGAACGTGCAGAGATCCTTTACTGCTAGAATCCACTCAGTAAAACATCTAAACTATTGGGACCGACTAAAGAGCCTAAAACTGTACTCCCTTGAGCGCAGGCGGGAGAGGTACATAATAATTTACACGTGGAAAATATTAGAGGGGCTGGTCCCAAACCTGCACACAGAAATAACATCACATGAGACCAGAAGACATGGCAGGATGTACAGAATACCCCCGTTGAAAAACAGAGGTGCAACTGGTACTCTGAGAGAGAACTCCATCAACATCAGAGGTCCGAGACTATTCAACACGCTTCCACTACACATAAGGGGCATAACTGGCCGACCCCTCACAGTGTTCAAGAGAGAACTGGATAAGCACCTCCAAAGGATACCTGATCAACCAGGCTGTGACTCATACGTCAGGCTGCGAGCAGCCGCGTCCAACAGCCTGGTTGATCAGTTCGGCAACCAGGAGGCCTGGTCGACGACCGGGCCGCGGGGACGCTAAGCCCCGGAAGCACCTTAAGGTAACCTCAAGGTAAGGTAAACCCCCCTGCAGTTTTCAAAATATCTGAAATGTCGGAAATGTGACTGCTGAGCGTGATTTTTGAGCCGAATTCTGACTCTCTGCACCTATTTGACTCTCAGCAGGCCTCTCCCAAAGCTCAGCCCGAGTCCATGTATAGCCAGGCCCTGCCCGAGTCCAGGCCCAGACAGGCCCGAGACCAGGCCTAGCGAGACCCAGCCGGTGTTCAGCTATAGCCAGTCCCTGGACGAGTCCAGGCCTAGCGAGACCCAGCCCGTGTCCAGTTATAGCCAGGCCCGAGTCCAGGCCTAGCGAGACCCAGCCCGTGTCCAGTTATAACCAGGCCCGAGTCCTGCCCGAGTCCAGGCCTAGTGAGACCCAGCCCGTGTCCAGCTATAGCCAGGCCCTGACCAAGTCCAGACCCAGACAGGCCCGAGTCTAGGCCCAGCCAGGACGGAGTTCAGGCCTAGCGCGACCCGGCCCGTGTTCAGGTATAGTCAGGCCCTGCCAGAGTCCAGGCCCAGCCAGGCCGGAGTCCAGGCCTAGCGAGACCCAACCCGTATTCAGTTATAGCCAGACCCTGCCCGAGTCCAGGCCCAAAGAGGCCCAAGTCCAGGCCCAGCCAAGCCGGAGTCCAGGCCTAGTGAGACCCGGCCTGTGTTCAGGTATAGCCATAATTTGCCTGAGTCCAGGCCCATCCAGGAAGGGGAAAGTAAATATGTATGTATGGGGGCAAGTGGGGGAGTATAGGGAAAAGTTGGGAAGCATGCGGGAAAGTTGGAGAGAATGGGGGAAAGTGGGGGAGTATGGCGGAAAATTGAGGAGTATGGGGGAAAATGGAGGAGCATAGTGTTACGGTGCCCTCTCCTATTTCTTTCGTTTGCCCGCTTTAAGAGTCATATCAGCTCTCCCTACTGATTCTCTGAGGTTCAGGGAGTCTATTGATATATGTGGCGACCAGACCGGCTGCCAGTTAAGGGAGAAAGTTACATTATAAGTTGTAAGTAAGGCGAAATTGGCGCCCTGATATAAAATGAAAGAGTATCCCCTACTGCAGATATGACGTTTTGGAAGGGACACTAGCCGATCGCGGATTTATTTATTTATTTATTTATATATATACAAGAAGGTACATTGGGTATGTGGGAATACATTGGATAGTGCAGTATTTACATTCTTGTAAAGCCACTAGTACGCGCAGCGTTTCGGGCAGGTCCTTAATCTAGCAGATAATATTAAGTAGGTAATTTCAATCAGAATTGATAAATGATAAAGATACATTACAAGAGAAAAATGAGATGAGAGAGATAAGTAAGTATATTAAAGCACATTGTTATATTAAAGCTCTGATTGATTACATTGACAGCTTGATTATAATTTAAACAAGATTAATAGACACCATACAGCAGATTGACAGCACATATAAGACAGCAATGATCACAATGGTAAAGATGTTCAGAATGGGTACATAAAGATTGGGAGACTGGGTAGCAAAAGATACAGATAAACAAGATTTATAAACACCATACAACAGATTGGCAGCACATATAAGAAAACAGCAATGATCACAATGGTAAAGATGTTCAAATTGGGAACATAAAGGTTGGGAGATTGGGTAGCAATTGATACAGTGCAATTTTAAGGCAAAAAGTGAAAAACTATGAAGATGAAATTAGGTACTTTTTGGTATTGATTTTGAATGATGTAAAAGTTGGACAGCTTTTCAATTCAGTAGGGAGTGAGTTCCATAAACTGGGTCCCTTTATTTGAATAGAGTGTTTACACAGATTAAGTTTAACTCTGGGGATATCAAAGAGATATTTATTTCTGGTGTGGTGATAATGGGTCCTATTACATCTGTCCAGGAAGAGTTTTAGACAAGGATTTGCGTTTAAGAACAGGGTTTTGTAAATGTAGTTGACACAAGAGAATTTGTGGAGTGAGATTATGTTTAGCATGTTTAGGGAGTTAAACAAGGGGGCTGTGTGTTGTCTGAAAGCAGAATTTGATATTATTCTGATAGCAGATTTTTGCTGGGTGATGATGGACTTGAGGTGGTTTGCAGTGGTTGAACCCCAGTTGAAGCCGGATTGGCCGACTTAGGTCGCGGGCGACCAATCAGGGCCCGCCGTGACGTCACCGAGTGCACCGGGCGGCGCCAACGTCAGAGTTGACCTGACCTTGGAAGCGAGAGGACGCACCTCGGTCATCTCTCAAGGATTTGAGGCTCTACAAGCCTTTCTTAGTAGATTAGAGCTGGCTATCGCAGCCCATCTCACGTATTGGAGACCCCGCGCTTCTGGGAAGCAAAAAGGAACCAAGTTTATTGAGCAAAAGAGTGCCAAACTTGAAAATATTCGGCGACGACGCTGGGCGGCGACGCTGGACGTTGAGGGCCTGATAAGGTGTGGCGGGCAAACCTAGCTGTGACCGGGTCACATCCACTGAGGGTTTTGGAAGGACGCCACCGTTCCTAGGACAAGGAGCAACGCCTTGTGGAAGGGGCGAGTGTGGGAAAATAGTGATTAGCTCAGTGCCCATCGATGAACCAGGATTGGGGTAGCTGAATCTCAGGGATTGGAACGGCGACGACGCGAAGGCTCCACGACACCTGAGGACCTGTGGAACGTTCCTGGATCGTCAAGGATCGACTCAGGAAGCGTGGGAACCTCACACCATCGAGGGACAGGTGTCGTGAGCCAGGAATGTAAGGTAGATCATTTTCCCTCCCATTACCCCTTGTGTGAGTAGGCTAGTTAGGCCACAATGTTTACTTATGTATGTGGCAATAGGACATTAATACTTTAGTAGTAGAATAGGCTGCAAGGCAGCTTGTGTCCAGGACTGTCAGAGGGGACAGTGTGTATTAATGGCAGGACAGTGAAGAAGAGGCCCTCCTGTGAGAGAGTGTGGGACTCCTGTCTTTCTGCCCAGTTGAAGGAGTGTTGGAGGTCGTGGAAGAAGAGGCTGACGATCTCCAGACTTATTATCCTTATTTTCATATTTTTTTTTTTTGAGATATATACAAGAGTTGTTACATTCTTGTACAGCCACTAGTACGCGTAGCGTTTCGGGCAAGTCCTTAATCCTATGGTCCCTGGAATACGATCCCCTGCCGCGAAGAATCGTTTTTTCATCCAAGTACACATTTTACTGTTGCGTTAAACAGAGGCTACAGTTAAGGAATTGCGCCCAGTAAATCCTCCCCAGTAAATCCTCACCCAGTAATACATGAATAAATATTCATGTATTACTTGTGATTGTATGTGTGTTCATGTAATTTGCATCAGTAAATTCACACATTTTATCATTGTGTTTAAGTGTGCCTCCATTTATAATATTTCTCTATGAGCATACACGAAGGTTATCATAGTACCACCTAGGGAACACTACGTTCTCTATAGAAGTTCTTATTGCCTGGAGAGTGGTTAAGACAGCACGGACTTATATAAAAGTGTACCCTTCGCCATCCGATTTTGATCATTAAAGTGATGATTGCAATAAATACATGATGAGAGGTTTAGTTCTGGGTCTATACTAGGTTACATAAGAAGGCTCTTTGATGATAAAAAAAAGCCAAAGGTACAATTCATGGTGCAATGTAAAGAGTAAACAAATAAAACTTAAAAAAAAAAAAGTTCCTTAGAATAATGAAAATTTGGAGCAATTACAAAAAAGTTCTAGATATTGACAATAACTATAGCAAGAAATACAAATAAAATAGGAACAAGTGAAAATGAATTTAAAAAATGTAGTTGTACCCTGATTTTGCTAGTGAGAGCTAATAGATCAGCCTTACATTTTATGTTCTCACCTAATTTTTAGTCATAGTTTATTCGTTTTTGTATTGAGGCTGGTATTTTCTCCACTGATTCCATGCATAACTAACCATCCTGTGAGATGGGAATATTGGATGAACTTATAGCCAGCTGTTTAGTCAGACCTGGTTTGTTTTTGTATTAAGGCATGTATTGTCTCCTACTATATATAGGAGCTACAAGAATTTTGCCCCAAGAGTGTAACACTTATATGCTGTGTTTACTATATTAACCTGTAATGTTAAATGGGATTCTTGTATTGTGATTTGTGTATTTATACTCACTGAATTTGTGCGACCTTGAGGGACTTGTAGTAGAGGTGGTAGAAATAACCTAAGCTACTCTATCCCTTTGAGATGTATTTTTTCTTGTCTCAATAAACATACTTGAACTTGAACTTGAGATGAGAATAATAGTTGAACCTATAGCTAGTTCTTGATATTCCGGGAACATCAACTAAATTTCGGAGACTTGAGAAAAGTGAAATTCACACCATTTCCTCCATTTATCATCATTCTATTATGCAGGAGGTACCGCACGTCTATGGGTCGTCCAATAATGTTAGCAGACTTCTAGATGTTACCACTGCTAGGTTTAGGCTCGGCTACAAGTACCTCTGGGAATTTGTAACATCTGCTGATGTAGATTTGACTAAGTGTAAACTCTGTCAGCAGAACTATTCGCATACTTTGCGTCATCATATAATTGAATGTGAAAAAGTCGCGGAATTTAGAGATAACACCATCAATAGTGTCCAAGAAATGTGTAAGTACTTCATTCATAATGATGTGCTGCCCGAAATCTTAGCGAAGTATCCAAAATTTGTTTACTGTAGGTAATGCATGCACATAACTGTAAAGCTGCCGCCCAGTTGGGTGGGTGTGCAGCAAGACTAGTAACTGTGTGACTCACTATAGATGTAAAGTGCCTTGTATAGTGACTGTTGTGAGCCTCTTTTTGAATCACTTGTGATACAAAAGATTATTGATGTGTGTGTATTTGTGTGGGTGATTAAATATGTATGTGTATGCATATATGTATACGTATGTATATGTACATGTATGCATGAGTATGTGTATATGTATATATAACATTAATAATTTTGTAACTAGCGTCAAAAGATTGTTATTTGCTTAGCTAAACGAACTAGAGGATTCAGTTCCTGAACCGATTATATGCCTTTGTAAGCCTTTTACACCACCGTCCACGGGATGGGTATGGGGCGCATAATAAAGAAAGAAATTGAAATTGAATTGATCTACACTGTGTAATATCTCATATAGAATAGGGTAGCAGCACATTGCTGTGTATACATTGCCGTTTTTTCTTTCAATATACCTGTTAACATTTTATAAATTTTGTTAGAATTTACCTACTTACATATCGTGAGAAATCATGAAGTAGTATCGAAATATTAGTAAATTC